>NC_090231.1:8304475-8429475 GCF_024489055.1 Chanodichthys erythropterus | reverse complement strand
ACAAAAAAAAAAAAAATTACATTATAAACCAGTTTATCTATTTGAACATATTTTGAAATCCTCCATAATCGCACTGGTGGTAAAAAGAAAACCACATGATAAATCAAAGTTCATCACAAGTAGATAGGTGCACATGCACACAAATACAAAACACCATCATGGTAACACACATGACACTATAATTATGCCATTAACATTCATTTAACAATTAAATATGTTCTTTTTACTTCCAAAAATGGTACATTTAACAATGTTACTGTAAAATTACACAAAATGTAAGGTTAGACCTATTACAGTTCTTCTCCGTATTTGTGTAATTGACACATAAAAAAGGTGTTCTTTGAAAATCTTTTAAAAACTGACTGTGGGTACAACCAAACAGTTTTGGTACAACCAAATAGTTGTATGCATATACAGTAGTTGTACCACCTGACATGGAAATTGTACCAATCTACCCGTACTTGAAATTAGCAGTTTTTACCAGTATTTGAGAGATCTACAAACCTTTTCACTCTACCATAAGGATCATAATAAACGTTCATAATAAAACAGCCATTTTTGAGTTTTTCCACCCTGACATTTAAGAACATACAAATTGCTGGACAAATTTTATTTATTTATTTATCTATTTATTTTTATTATCTCAACAGCTTTAAAAATACTGATATTTATAAAACCTCTTTATATCAAAGGTTTAAAACATAAAATGATGTCATTGTCACAATGCTTAAATATAAATGAGGTACAATAAGTAAGCAGGTAATCAGGCGCAACACAACAGTGAACTCAGGAGACAGCAGAACTTGGGTACAGATTCATAAAATAATTAATCAAACACAGCTAATAAAAGGAACTAATAATGATAGTAACCATGGAAACTAAAGAGTGGTGGGAAATACAAACAAAGGAACACGTGATTAATGAAAACAAACTATAAGTCCATGAAAACTAAAACTAATGGAACATACATATGACAGCCATAGTATTTAGCTTTTAATTTTTAATTATTAAGACACCATTTTAAAATTGTTTTCTCATCTGTTCATTTGTTCGGACAGTTGCACCACCTGACATTTCAGGGATTTAAGCTAACAAAACATAAAATGTGTATTATTAATTAAATGTACTAATGAATTCAAACTAAATAGGTTTTATAGAATAAAGTGATATGTAATAAATTTATTATACAATTTAAATTTAAGGAAATAATGATATTGGACCCAAAAATATGCACGTCATGTCAATGACCCATACAGGGGCGCAGGAGACATTTTCAAAGTGGGGGGGACCAAACTGCATTCCGTGGTCATAACAATTGTTACCGAACGCGTGACCACGGACGGTGCACGTGTGCATACCGAACGCCTGACCACGGACGGTGCACGTGTGCTTACCGAACGCCTGACCACGGACGGTGCACGTGTGCATACCATACGCCTGACCACGGACGGTGCACGTGTGCATACCGAACGCGTCTTTCTTTTTTTTTGAAAGGCTCGTGCGCGAGACTGAGCGGAATGCAGGAAATTAAGTATACCAGGGCCCTAAATTGTAATGGACTGGAGCTCACGGTTCAAATCGAGAGAAATGGGAAAGCAGGGGCACCGCGATCAAAGTGCATGCCACTGATAAGCTTTGTAAATGCAGTATTACAGTATACACCAATTAAACGCGCAGGTCTCCTCTCGTGCATCCTCCCCACTGTCGCCGTAGGCTGTAGACAAATGAGGCAAAGCACTAGGGCTTAAATCAGAGCCAGTGTCTTGGTGTGTAATACTCAATCCAGATTTTTTATTTTATTTTTTTGCCCTCTTTACAGTTTTAATTAGCAGTGAGGAGATAATGGGGAAGCAAGATTGGCATTGTTACAATTCTGATCAAATTCAGAAAGGAATACACACTAACATATTTAATTAATGATTGCATTTCTTTTTCTTTCCAGGCACGGGACACGATGTGCTGGTGAAGTTGCCGCTGTAGCCAACAACTCTCATTGCATTGTAGGTATAGCCTACAACGCCCGCATAGGAGGTATGCATCTTTCTAAAAACAGTCTGTTTACTTCCCTGCTCTTCTTAATTTCTAATAAATCTCAGATGCTGTTTCGGTTACAGACCCGCCACAGCTGACACTCAACACACATGGATTGGCAAAACTGACCAGTTGCCGCAAATGGCTAAACCCTGATCAAGCAACAGGTTTTAGACGCAGTCAGAGCAGATAAGACAGGATTATTCCGCATGTGTGCACAGGATTAAAATCGGCGAGACGCCGCTCTCCTGTCCGCCTCTGTTCGGAGAGTTCATTAATTTAGTGGACAGCAAACCGCTCGACATTCATGCGCTCATAAGCAATTAATCCTATGAAAAGGGCGATCGGTTTTAATCAAAAAGTGGATTTCATGATATGCCATCAGCCATCTGGGGCCATTTAGTTTGAGCCCGCAGCTGCACTGAAAGACGCAAATATTTCCTTATTGTACTTGCAGGTGGCAGGGCTGACAAATGCATCCCTTGCTCAGATTTGGCAGGGTTCAGGCCTGTGCTGTTCCAGTTGTGCTGTGTGCCAAATGCATAAAGTTTAGTGATGCAACTGCGAGTTCAGGATAGGGCTGCATACAATCTCTTAAGGAGCCAAGCGAGGGTGTGAAGCTCCTATTATATTCATTGTTTTTCATTAGTTTTACTCCTTGGCATTGGAGTCTATAGCTGCGTTTCCACTGAAATTACCTTGAACAATTTATCCCAGGAACTTTTTCCCCCAGACCTGTTGCTGTCTGCGTTTCCATCAAAGTCTAAAGTACCATGAAGATTAGGTAAATTAATCCAGTGACGTATGACTCTGCGTGGCTTTCAGGTTCCCACTGGATTTTGTCCTCTACATATAAGTTTAATAAAGCTTGAACCTCGTCGTCTGTCTAAATTCATATTTTTTTAAACTCCATTGTTGATTTGAATAGCAAACAACTCTTACTGCACACACTGCAACAGACTTTTAAAAATGGTGATTGAAATAAAATGCTGCCTGAACTCAATCAATCAGCATGTTCAGCACCCAAATCCCATCCCCTAAAGTTCCGTAACTTTGAAAAAGTACTACCTCGTGAGCAGGGACTTTATGAGTGGGAAATTTTTACCCAGAACTTGATTTGGACCCTGGTCCCTGCAGTCAAACACACAGAGTACCACCCCAAAGTCCTTAGTTTCTAGGGAAAGTTCCTGCGGTGGAAAAAAAGCGGTGGCTTACAGCAGCAATTTGAAGGAAAGTTGTGAAATTTGACTTTTTGACCAGAGATTTTGAAACTCTTTTAAAGCAAAGATCCATTTCATAACCCACAATGTTTGTGGACTCACTTCAGCTATATTTAATGTTCCCTTATTATGCTTTTTCAGATATTACCTTATAATATAGCTGTTTGTGAATGTAAAAGGTCGCACAATATATGGAGTTTTCTTTTCCAAAAGAAATAACTGATTCTGTACTGCCTGAAACGAGTCATCAGTAATTCCATTCTTTCTTCCTGCATGAACAATGTAAGTTTGTAACACATTTGCATAATGCCAGCCTATTGTTTTCATTGGCTACCTTCGAACAATGTCTACTTTGACCCACCCTGAAACACTGGCAATAAAGCTTTTTCCTGGAAGCGTTTGGTTTGTGTTGTCGACATGTCAAGAAGCAGTTTTCTGTGCTGCGAAATCAAATCCTCTTTGCATGCACTTCCAAAGGATGAAGACTCTGGCTTGAATTGATTCTGTAAAAACGAACATTTTGTTTCCGACACATGCAGTAAGTGGTCGACCAATCACATCAGACTGAGTAGGCTCTTGGAAAGGAGGGATTTAGAGAGACTGAATCCTTGATCGTTTCAGATGCGCACTTTTTTTTCCCCCCAAATCACTTCACCAGAAATCCCGCCCTGCAGCTAATGCTATTGAAGTGTTGAGGTGTTAGTTCACCCAAAATTACTCACCCTCATGTCGTTCCACATCCGTAAGACCTTCGTTCATCTTCAGAAGTCAAATTAAGATCTTTTTGATGAATTCTTGTGAACACTTGCGCATATGCGTTGTTGACGTGCGAGTCTGAACACAACATGCATCTTTTGTGAAGCTCTCGTGAACGTGCAGATCAATATTTTTGCAATTAAAGTGGTAAATTATGCAAAGCACTCGCATTGCTCCATAAAATTGAGGTTAAATTACTGGAATCACATTTTTATGTACTTTTATGTATGTACTTTTTCCTACCTTTCTGGACCTTGGAGTGGTAGTTGCATTGTATCTCTATGGAGGGACAGAAACCTCTCAGACTTCTCATTGCTTTCCGAAGATGAACGAAGGATTTCTGGATGTGGAATGACATGAGCTAACCCTAACCTAATAAATGACAAAATTTTTGGGTGAGCTAACCCTTTAAAGGTCCCGCTTTTCGTGGTTTTTTGAAGCTTTGATTGTGTTTATAGTGTGCAATATAACATGTGTTCATCATGTTTCGCGTGTAAAAAAACACAGTATTTTTCCTCATAATTTACTTCTCTGTATACCGCTGTTTCCACTGTCATAAAAACGGGCAGATGACTTCCTTGTTCTATGAAGTCCCTCCTTCAGAAATACGTAACGAGTTCTAATTGTGCCAGCGGTTCCTGTGTTGTGATTCGACAGCAGCTTAGCGCTCCTTGCCCGGAAAGGTCACGCCTCTTACCATAACGTGTGCTGCACATAGTTTTACATGTGGATTATTGTGGTGTTGTGCCGAATGAACACAAAAGACAATAATTCCCGAGAGACTGAACTCTTTAATCTCCACAAGCAGTGACAGAAAATGTACAACGTTAGCACTCACTCAGAAGAGTACCTCATACGGAAAACAGCCATATACATAAACATAGTCCCCTCTTGTGGCCAGTATGTGCACTGCAGTCCAACATTAACTATTGCAGTAAGGATACCACAATTATAATTTTCGGGAACCGAGTTAAACATAAATTGTAACCATTGATCTCTAAGTACAGCGTCCCTGGGAATGCCAAACAAAGGTGATTGGACTGCGGGATGAAAATAACACCATTTCGACGACATGGCGACAAACACACTCTACAAACGCAACTCTTGCTCTTCTCCGTGGGAGCGCAACAAGACCACGCCCCCTTTTTTGTGTATTCCTGTGGGCGGAGGTTAGTCAAAAAACTGTTTTAGTGACGTCATTAAAGAAGGAAGTAGAGGGATGTAGTCCAAACTGGCCGTTCGATGTAGGAGACTTCTGTTAAATAAAATATCTCGCTTGGCATTGAACTTTGAGCTTTAAAATTTTACAGATTTTATTTATACTCTAACAACAACATTACACACTAACTAAAGTTTGAAACATGGGATCACGAAGAACGGGACCTTTAAGGTTACAATGACGGGTAGGTTTAGGGATCAGTACTGTGATTGACAGGACCAATAAAATCTTAAAAATCGGCTGCAGGGCAGAGTTTCTGCTGAACTGGTTTGGGAAAAAATCACTCGTTTCTTCAGACACTGTGATAAAAGAGCTGATGCAACAATGTATATTATGAGAAAATTAAATTATTATTATATATTTTTTAATTATTATTATTTTTATTTTTTTTACCTTGGATGCATGTAAACCTATTGTAGGAGAATCCAAAAAAAACCTTTGGGAACATTTAAAATAGCACAATAGAGGCATTTTAATCCTACAACAGATAAGATATTCAGAGTGTTTGTTTAGCTGCATGGTGGTAAAATCCTATTAATTTTTCTAACTAAAATTTGATCTGTATTGTTGTTCTCTAAGCATTAATTTGGACTGTTGAAGGACGATTTGTCCTCAGTTAAATGGATGCCAGTTAAACTCAATTCAGCAGTCGATACTTCTCCTCTCTTAATTTACTGTCTTTCAACCATTTTATAATGTTTCGGGGTTGCTGATTAATTCATTAGATTGGTCACCATCTTGGATGTCAATAAAATTGTCTTTTTCAAGGTCAGCCATTTTGCCTCGCCACCTTTATGATCTTTAGAAGCGTCATCTTTTCAGTGCATCTTAAGTAAATGAAACAAAAAATGAATTATTGCTACTGAAGGTTCTTGATGAGTTTGAGGACTGCACCACCTAGCGATTGCATCTTGAACTATTTTTACTTTGCTCCTCCAACATATTTTCTCGTCAAATAAAAACAAATCCATTGAATGTTTTTCTTAACAGCACTAGCATTTTTGTAGCTATGCTTTTATATTCTGTCTCACCACTGGCCTACATGAATATACAATACATTGGTGACTGGAATGGCAATTTTTTTCATCTGCTATGTAAAAATGTTTAAGTTTGATGTCCTCAATACACTGTAAAAAAAATCCCCATAAAATTTATGGTAAAAAAACGGCAGCTGTGGTTGCCAGAACTTTACCGTAAAAAATACGGTAGCAACGTAAAAAAAAAAAAATCTGTTAAATTTACGGTAAAAAAAACATATTTCATTAACTTATATAATGTTAATGATGTTAACCAACCTATTGAAGTGGTAATATCTGTTGTGTAATTTTGTAATACACTGACAACCACCAATCACAGTAGTGATGAGACTCACATGATGAATCAAAGCTCATCACAAGCAGCTTTTTCACAAGCTGAGGACAATACTAATATATAGAAGGTTCACAGTGTCATTCACACAAACGCTAAACACCATCATGGTAACACAAATGAGATAAACATTAAGTTAAAAACATTAGATGTAACACAAAACCCTAATGTACATAACAGATTAGAAAAAAAACTAAGAAACAGGGTTATTTCAACGAAAATGCATCAAATGTGAAGTGTCACGCGGGGAATTGTGGGAATATCAGTTTACAGTTTTCCACTGTAAATTATACAATGATGTTATTTTTCACTGTAAAGTTAACAGTATTTTACCGTAAAAGCCGTTAGATCTATTACAGTTATTCACCGTATATAGTACGGAAACTTTCAGTAAACCAATTAACGTTTTTTCACTGTAGCATTTTTACAGTCTTTTACCGTTAAAATCACGGTAATTTTTTACAGTGTAAACTCCATGATTTGAGGAATTGTTCGTGTTTGTAGCACAGACGTTGCAGGACAAGTTCTGCATGATAATACACCACTAATAGCCACAAAGTGGACAGATGATTGACTTGTTCCTCATCCAAATGTTGGCTTCACATATCCTAATCTATCTCAATTGTTAAGTCCTGTCTGCAAAATATTCATCTTAAGAATAGTGAAGTGATGTTTGAAAAGAGTCATTTCTCCAAGCCAGATACAGACAGATTAGCACAATGAAAGATGTGCTTTAGGTCTTTTGGCTCAGCAGTTGACTTTTTTCCCCCTGCTTAATCACTGAAACGCTGCCAAAGCTAATACGTGTCAGATTCAAGCCAATGACTTCATCGCCTTCTAATGACATTTCTAATCTATTCGGTCTCGCCTTGGCTGCTATGTAGAACTTCATGTCCTTTAACCATAATTAGAAATGTAGAAATGATTAGTTTTTCTGCTCTGCGGTTCAGAAAAGTGTTTACTCTGTGCTGTTTTAGAAGTCGCAAAATCAATTTGAGGTGTAATGCAGCTTGTTAGAAGTGAGAGGAATGATAGAGAAGTGTTGAACCCCCTGCTTTTCCCTTTAGAGGTGTTTCAAGGAAGGAAAACGGTGTGTTCGCATATGGTGTTAGAAATAATAACGCACATACACACACATTCTCACACTATACAATCAGGCTCTTTTCTAGTCTCATGAGCGCACAGGAAAACAAACACACGCACCTTTGTTATTATATTATGGCAGGAACCTCTTATTGACTTCTTGAATTAAGCTGATTAATTCTGCCTCTGCCTCCTCATTCCAGTTGTCCATCAAAGATCTAGGCTGGTTGCTGAAAGGCTGTAGGTTTGAACCCCAATTTTACCCATTGAGCACTTGAGCAAAGCACTTAAAAAGAGGTTTCTCCAAGTTGATTGGTCCTGTAGTAAGTTTACTGTAAGATGTTTTGTATAAAAGTTTCAGCTAAATTATTTTTTATGCAAAAAGTTATGCAAAAAAGCAAGGATTTTTTTCTTTCAAAATAAAGAGCAAGAAAAGGAAATTAAGCTGTAGTTCAATAACAGAATGAGGAGAAAGAATGCAGATTATCAAGGCATTTGTAAACATCTCGTTGCAGCAGAGTACAATAGGTTTTAATTGCAATTTATGCACATTTGTGTGCGTTACAAACCATATGGCGTATGATTATGTGCCTCTTTGTGGGTTTGTGTGTGAGTTTTGGAGTTCTCCATTTGTACGTTCGTCATATTATTTTTGTAATAAATTCAACAGTAAAGTGTAAAATATCACTTTTTTTTCCTAAAATCTAGTATCTTAAATATTTCGGTTATGTATTCAGGAATCTTGTCTTACTTGTATTAAAGTATTTAGTATATTGTCTTAAGTCAAGTCAAGTCAAATTTATTTATATAGCGCTTTTACAATTGGTAATTGTTTCAAAGCAGCTTTACATATTAGAAGCACAGAAAAAAGGGAAGTGGTTAAAAATAAACTGTACAACCAAGCGTGGTAATATGTAACATATACAAGATGGTGCTACATTAAGCCAATGTCGGCTGACTTCCAGGGGTGGAAAAAACCCCCTAGGAGAAAAACCCAGCGTGCTAGCACTGGGAAAAAGTCCTAGGAGGGAAAAAACCCCTTGGAAGATATATATAATATATGTAAATGGATATGGAGATCAAAATCTGAATTATACATTTTTTATTATAGAGATTAAAAATAGATTATATATAAATATATGTAAACGGATACGGGGATTAAAAATCTGAATTATAGATGCAGCCAGAACTGGATCTTTAGGCCCATTGTCTCCTGGGCTACGTTGTAGTCAGGTATACTGTGTCTTAGTATTAGTATTGTCTTAGTATACTGTGTTTGTCTAATCTTTTTACATTTTCTGGGGGAGGGTTATTGTTAAACTAAAACTATTAAAAATTGTTTTCAATAATTAAAATAAAGCTGAAATAAAAGAAATGATAAATATTAGATGAAAAAACTTAAGCTTAAAGTACTAAGTTAAACTCTCTCTTTTATCATGCAGACTGTGCACTCTGTTAGGTCACTCTTTTTACCCCAGTTGATTTTGTCTTTTGTTCTGCTTTCTTTTTCCTCTTTGTAATATTGTTCTAGAACTCATAGAAAGTTGCACTATGTTTGAAGTTATTGATGCCACAGTGGTTTTCGCATTTCAACCACAAAATGGCATGGTTTATAGTGCACAAGTAAACTGGGCTACTTTCATAACACTTTCATGATGCATTTTAGAGCATGGCAGGATAAATCAATATCCATTTTTGTTGCATTTTGAGTTTCACAGAGAAAAGAAAATAATACAGATTTGGAACAACATCGGGGCAATTTATACAATGAGTGAATTTGTTCATTTTTGGATGGAACTTTTTCTCTAAGGTGTTCGAATGCTTGATGGAGACGTGACTGATGTGGTGGAGGCCAAGTCTCTGGGAATAAGGCCAGACTACATCGACATTTACAGTGCCAGCTGGGGCCCCGATGATGACGGGAAGACTGTAGATGGACCGGGGCCTCTGGCCAAACAAGCCTTTGAACTGGGAATTAAAAAGGTTGTTGTCTCAAACTCGCACACATAAACACGAGGGATTTCTCAGTGAGTAACTGTTATTGTCGGCGTTGTTAAATTGTCTAAAGGTGGCCTGCTCTAGTGTGATGGTTATGATGGTTTTGACTACTACTGGGCAGTAAGACTTAATTTTATATTTTGTATCAAATTAAATTGTTTTATGTACTAATGTCTATTTTTCTAAAATCTTGTTGCTTAAATATTTAGTAAATGTGAATTTTGAAATGTATATTTATAAATTTTATAGAAATAAATAGTAGTTTATCTTGTCAGCGTTGTTGACAACTTGCCAGTGTTGTTTTTGTTAAATAAATAAATACAATTAACAAAAATGAAATAAATGAATAAATGAATAAAAAGTCAAATAAATAAAAAACTATTTTCAGTAACTGATCAAATAAAATTAAACTTAAACATAAAAATGTCGCCTTGGCAAATGAAATAAGTTAAAGTACTAAAACTACATAACAAAAAAATTAAAACTAAATAGAAATATTACGAAAATAACAAAAATGACAAAAGAAATATAAAATAAAAAATATATAAAAGTACAGTGGGTACGGAAAGTATTCAGACCCCCTTAGGAAGGGTTCTGGTCATCCCAAACGTCTTCCATTTAAGGATTATGGATGCCACTGTGCTCTTAGGAACCTTAAGTGCAGCAGAATTTTTTTGTAACCTTGGCCAGATCTGTGCCTTGCCACAATTCTGTCTCTGAGCTCTTCAGGCAGTTCCTTTGACGTCATGATTCTCATTTGCTCTAACATGCACTGTGAGCTGTAAGGTCTTATATAGACAGGTGTGTGGCTTTCCTAATCAAGTCCAATCAGTATAATCAAACACAGCTGGACTCAAATGAAGGTGTAGAACCATCTCAAGGATGATCAGAAGAAATGGACAGCACCTGAGTTTAATATATGAGTGTCACAGCAAAGGGTCTGAATACTTAGGACCATGTGATATTTCAGTTTTTCTTTTTTAATAAATCTGCAAAAATCTCAACAATTCTGTGTTTTTCTGTCAATATGGGGTGCTGTGTGTACATTAATGAGGGAAAAAATGAACTTAAATGATTTTAGCAAATGGCTGCAATATAACAAAGAGTGAAAAATTTAAGGGGGTGTGAATACTTTCCATACCCACTGTAAAATCAAATTCAAAATATTAATAAATACTTAAATAATATATAAATAACACTAAAATAACACCGCCTATAGGATTGCATGTTTTCATATTTGTGTAACCTAAAATTTCATTCATGTATGTTCTTGTTCACATGTTTTCATGTCTCTGCAGGGCCGTAAGGGTCTCGGCTCCATCTTTGTTTGGGCGTCTGGTAACGGAGGCCGGCAGGGCGATCACTGCTCCTGCGACGGCTACACCAACAGCATCTACACCATCTCCGTCAGTAGCAGTACGGAAAACGGCAACAAGCCCTGGTATCTGGAGGTCTGCTCCTCCACCCTTGCCACCACATACAGCAGCGGAGAGTTCTACGACCGCAAAATAGTTAAGTAACACGTCCACGTTCCCACAAATGCGAGTGTGTTCAATAAGGCTGACCTTTCTCTGACACTTAGAATTAAGGGTTAGTTCACCATCATCATTTACACACCCTCATGAAATTCCAAACCCGTAAGATGTTTGTTCATTTTTGGAACACAAATGTGAATGAGAATGAACTTATTGGTTCTTGTGGAAGCTCAAATGTGCTGCATAACACAAGAATGAACCTCATTCAAAAGCTCAAGCGTGTTTTTTGTAGGAAGCATGATACATTTTTTCAGGATTCTTTGATGAATATAAAGTTCAAATTAACAGTACTTCTTTGCAATAGATTTTTTTTGCAACAATGTAAAAATCTTCACTGATTTTTTTTATCAATTTTTAATGCATCCTTGACTTTATTGATTATCAAGAGCCTGAACCCATCAAATTTAAAGAGATGTATATAAATCAAATTTTTTATTACCAAGGGATGCATCCAATATGCAAAATATTTATAAATATTTACACAAGAATAAATATTTTGCATATTGGATGCATCCCTTGGTAATAAATGAAACATTGCAGCTCATTAATATTTAGAACATTTGTATACTTTTGTATAATAATCACTTTTAGTTCTCTGTTGTGATGCTTGTATTCTGAAGCAAAACCAGTTGCAATGCAATAGATTGAGTTGTGCTAATTTAAAAGAGGCAAGGCAAGGCAATTTTATTTGTATAGCACATTTCATACACAATGGTAATTCAAAGTGCTTTGCATAAAGAAGAAGAATAAAAATAGAAAATAAGGAATAGAAATAACAGTAAAAACAGAATTTTGCTATCTGGATGGATGAGCTAGGAAGTCTCAGGGAGTTTTTTTCTTTTTTGTTGTTGTTGTTGTCCATCAGAGTGGATCTAAACGGATGTTCCTCACACGACAGGACTGCTACCTGTTAAGGCACTTCAAAAGAAATCTTGTGCTCCATTATATGTCCCCTTTAAGCGTGTATCTTTCTGTACTCCATTTGTCTTCTCCATCTGTCATCTACTGAACCTTTTGTCCTCGTTTTACTTTCGGCCTTGTATGTGTGTTGTTTTATTAGGTCATTTGCTCTCTTGATGCCACATATTGTGTCCTACAATTCATCTCAATTATTTCTGTGACACATTCTCCTTTCATTCCTCCTCATCACTTTCTAACACCAAGCAGTAAACGTCTGACCGGTCCATTTGTGCAATGGACATGAATAATATGGACGTGCTGTTCCATTTCTAAGCAATCAGGTGTTTTTTTGCCTTGTGGGTGATAAAATGTGTGTGAAATCCCAACAGTGAAGGACAGACCACAATCAACTTTTGACTGGACCAGTATAGAAATACAGCTGTATATGGTGTTTAATGGTAAACTGCCAAAATTCAGATGTCTTCTATAGATCATCTGTCCCAGATCCTGTTGCTTATCCTGCTAATACAGCTGAGCTCTTGTTGTTTGGCTGTTTCCACAAATATCTATTGATGAAATAAGATGCTTGGGGAAAAAAAACTGGGGCTGAATGTTTGGTCTGGCTCCCATGCGCATGGAAAACCGCAGGGAGCTATCAAGAGGATGAAGAGAACTAGCGTTTTTTTTTTGTGTGTGTGTGTGTGTACATCTGCTTTCTCTTCCAGCAGTGCAGATTATGACATCATCCTTAAGAATGACTACTATGGGTTTTGCTTTTCTTCTGGTATTTGGTTAGTAGTTGTGGGCTTAAGAGCTCATTTACACATGCATGACTGGTTTCTTTATCTTTTCTCTCACACTAATTTTGTTTACACCGTGTCTAAACCAGATAATACTGTTGTTTTGTTAGTGGTGTTGATAAAGCGAGCATCACTATTATTATTACTCATACATAAAGTTTATTTAAGTACAGCTTCAGTGCGGAAGTCATCTCGCAACCACTTTGAATGGTATTTTAAAATGCCACTGGGACTAAAATGTCACATGGACTATTTTAATGATGTCTTTTCTACCTTTCTGGGCCTTGAAAGGTGCAATGACATTGCTGTCCATGTGGATTTCCACTCGGATTTCATCAAAATATCTTAATTTGTGTTCTGAAGATGAACGAAGGTCTTACAGGTTTTACATGAGGATGAGTACTTAATGACAGAAATTTCCTTTTTGGGTGAACAAAGCCTTTAACAGGTGGTTCTACACCGCACCAACAAATGCCAACACACTGCAACACAGGTTTTGTCAGATCAGTGTGTTATCCCTGTCGCAGTCTGTTGGCATCTGTTGGAGCTTGTTTACACAGATTGAACATGCTGAATCAGAATAAGAATGTCTGAAGTGACGTGCTGTAATTAAGTGACTGTCTGCATCGGTCTGCATCTGTCGGTGCAGTGTGAATTGTCCTTAAGGCTTGTCAGTAAACAGCCACTGTTATCAATGCATGTCACGGAAAACAGAATCAATGCCTACGTGGAGTACGCCAGAAACTGAACGTGCTTCTGTATACTGTATCCAGTGTAGACAGTGTATATAATGATTAGAATTCTTTACGCTTTTGACGCAACGCTCACATCCAGTGTAGGCAAATGTCAGCCGTTAAGCAACTGAATGTCAGTAGGCTGGGCCTGTGATGTGATAATGTATAACTGTTTGTTGATGTCTTGATCTGGAGGCGGTCATATGCAAATATATTTGCCCACGTGACTTCACAGATCCCGTAATATATAAAACTAAGCCATTTTTGAAGCTTGATTATAGATACATTTTTTTATAAGCTATAAAAATGTTTTAATAGTACAAAGACTGCTTATTTCAAAATATCAAGGTAAATTTGGCTTCTCATGTTATGACCCCTTTAAATTTACTTTTCAAAATTTTAAAGACGCAAAAATTTTTAAGTCATTTAAATGTTTTTAACCTACTATGCAACAATTGTTATATGGTCCAGATGATGGTTCCTCTGGGAAAATAAAATCAATCATCTTTAAAGTTGCCATTAAAGATGCAATGTGTAAATTTTAGCGGCATCTAGCCACTGAGGTTGCGAACTGCAACTAACGGCACGCACCACTCTCTTTCGGAGAAGCTACAGTGGCCATCTGGCTGACACAAGACAAAGATGTTGTCGTCTGAGACAGGAGAGAGTGCAATCTGTGAGGTTTCTTTTTACTTCTAACAAAGAACGGTCTCTGCTTCTAAAGCCTGGAACACACCAAGCTGCCGCCGACGAACTAGTGGTGACGAAAGCAGACTGCGGGGTTGGTTCACGTCGGCAGCATCTGGGTCCAAAGTTGCCCTGAAACACCAAACCGACGCTCGACAGCCGACGGCCAAGTAGCGTGTCCGTTCTGCGCTTACGTAAGAAGAAATGACTTTCCTTACAAGCAGGTGGCAGTAGCTGAATGGCCAATCAGAAGGATCAGATGGCCCAACTGACCAACGAGCTCTGATGCCGATTCAACATGTTGAATCGGCCGAAAAAAGCAAACGGGGACCAACTTCAGCCGACGATGCGGAACACACTGAGAAAACTTAGTCGGCCGGTGAAACGAAAAACTGCCCAACAGCCGATTGTCGGCTTGGTGTGTTCAGGGCTTAATAAACCAGACGACTACTACTACTACTACTACTACTACTACTACTAATTTGTGCATATTCAACATAGTGACGAAGCTGCCTTTTAAAAACACAAACGTTTTCGAAGAACAACAACATAGTGACTAAACACGCTCTGTAGAGTGTTTATCCGTTTAGGGCTGCTGTAGAAACATGCCGGCACATAATGGCAACTTGACATGGAGGGGGGACCCGCCGTTTATGTAGATAGAAATGACTCATAACGGTTCATTATGTAAGGTCTTTATACCGACTGAAAACATAGTTCTTTCATGACAACTCTCGGAGTGTTTGGCATGGCAATGGGTATGAAAATGTTGGTCTTGGTGGAATAGATCTGCTACACTGCTGCTGCTGCTGTTGGTTATTGCTGCTGCAGAGCAAGTACGGGACTTGCTACTGCCAATACATACATGACACGCTGCTGTGAGCAAGTAAGACATGCTGCTGCTGTACAATATAGCACATATGAATTACCCATAGCAGATCTATACAGGTGGAGCTGGGGAAGGTAGAGGGTTTCTGAAGTGTGCTGCACTGCTAAGGCAAATGCTACTCGTGTATTTGAAGATTGAGCATGCAAGTTCATTGGCTACTGATACAGCAGGAACCAATCATCTGTGTCCTATAGATATTGATGTGAGCAGGTTGAGTTAAAGGACCTATTAGCCTGCCCATAAGAGTTCCATGCCAAAACTTTGTTATATTCCATTTCTGTCAGTAGATCCTCCCAAATTTTACACATTACACATTTAAATCAAAATTGATCCTATTTATTTTCTTAAGGCATGTTACTGGTCTAAAGGCTCCGGTATACTTCAGACGAAGTTCTTTTTCGTTCTTCGTTTAGGTGTAAAACGAAGTTCGAAATGCGTGACCAGCGATATACTGTAAACGAACATCTGATGCCGCCCACACTGCTGAGAGCAACGGTTATATGAATATGTAAATATGTGCCGTGCACTTTCTTCTCAGTAACAAAACAAACCCAACAAAAATGAGAAAACAGTAAGCATTTATTATAGAAAGCATAAGAAAAGCGTCTGATCATAACAGCATGGGAATATTAGCACTCCAGTCACGTCACGTCTTCATATTAAATATGTCTTGATATAAATATGATATCTTCATATCACGCACTTTATTTAATCGATTGCTTAAAATCAAGCAACTTTACAGTATCAAACATGAAAAACAGTGTTAGTGCCTCATTTTTTTTTTACAAGCACAACTTCATTTTGTACTTTAAAGAGGCTATCCAGTGTGTTCATTTTTTCACCAGCGGAGCTCTTACCACAACAAAATCTACAGATCAAATGAATCAGAGACGCGCTCCACGCGAGTGAAGGCGGAGCTTCGGTGCACACCTCCTGTTACGTTATCGTCACTGACCAATAGTAGTACGAAGGTGCTTTGCAGCTGAAGCAAACTTTTCCCGAAAGTTCGCTTTGGCAAGCCGTTTCGAACTTCCAAAAAGAACACAAAACTAACTTAGTTTTGGCCTGATTTTGTTCGAAATTACGTCACATCAGTTCATTCTTTGATTTCGTTTGAAGTATACTGGGGCCTTTATTCTGAACGATGCACCCATGCATTTTTAAAAAAAATATATTTTAATAACTTTTTAATCTTTCACCGTTAACTTTTTTTCTTGTTTTATTTCACTCAAAAATGTCTACATTTTCCCCCTTTATCATACAACCCTAATCACCTATAAAATTATTCAATCACAATGTAGTTTTCCCCTGTTAATAACTTTTAATGACTTTTTTTAATGATAATGAATAATTTAATGTTTTTTAATCATCTTTAATTTGCAAAATTGCTCTTAAATTCTTAAACACATCTTAAATTTAATCCCCTTAATAAGCATGCAGATGGTTGATGAGAAGTGTTAAAGCAGAGAATGTAAGTCTATTACTGTCATGTTTGTTTCCTGACTTCTGTTTTTCAACATGAACCCCCCCAACACACGCACACATATTGGACGAGAGCATGTCTCTTATCTCAGCATCTTCCTCGGGACACTGTCAGTGGCACTGACCCCATTCATGTGTATTATTTTGAGAAACGCCAGTGTAATCAAGCTCATGTTTGATTGAAGACGCATTCGAGACGCATGCCTGCGGGCTACCAGAGTAGCCCTGTGGGTGACCCGCTGTTTCCCAGAAAACCACAATGACGGAATTTTTACAAAACCACTCATCCCATCGCTGTCACGAAAGTGCATTCTTTCAGAGGATAGCTGAGTGTTGTTTTTTAGACCTGAAGCCTGCATCATTTCCCTCTAGTCAAGTCACCTTAATTTCTATAGTGCTTAATACAATACAGATTGTTTCAAAGCAGCCTCACATTAATAAACAAGGAAATAACAGAATCAATGTTGCAAACTTCACCAAATATGAGACAAGTTCAATTCAGCTGTAAAGCAGCTCTGTCCAGCTCAATTCAGTTCAGGTTTTGTTCTCATCCGATAGTGTCAGTGCAGTCAAATCAGTAATATTACTGAATATTAAGTGTCTTTTAACAGAAGAAGTGTCTGCACACAAATTTAGAAGACCTGCCATACCCGTTAATAAGATTTAAAGGACAAAATCTGCACATTTGCACAGTCCTCTGTTTCTGTTTTCATTTCAGACTCATGCATGTCCATAACACTGAAGTTGTTAACTCTCTGTATTCATGTGTTTCTGGTACCAGGTGACCACAGACCTGCGGCAGAGGTGTACCGATGGCCACACGGGCACCTCAGTATCTGCTCCGATGGTGGCGGGTGTCATTGCTCTCGCTCTGGAGGCAAAGTGAGGTTTCCATACAGTTGCAGAAAGCTGCACTGCTTCTTTTATATTTCAATGTTTTTAACCTATTTTATTGATTGGTATAAAGGGATGGTGGGGATGGTCGTCGCTTATTGCATTTTCACACCTGGCTCGTTTGGAGTTTCAGAACAGGCACTTAGTTTGGTTAGTTTGGGCATATATGAACATGGTAATTGCTCACGGATCTGCACCAAAACAATCGGTCTGATTAAAATAAGAACTTTGGAGCAGTTTGGTTGTGGCACGAAAACGGTCTGAAACAAAGAACCAAGCAATATCATAATTCATAATGGGAAATGCTTGGCATAAAGTTAGTAGTATTAGTTATCTCAGTTAAAAACCAAAGAGAGTCTCTTCATTATGAAAAATATAAATGTATTATTATTTTTTTTTTTTTTTTTTGCATTTACCCAAAATTTATTTTAATGTAAATACATTTTGAAATATATTTTGACATTTCAATGAAAAATATTTTCAGTAGCTTGCATGACTTCCGGTCTGTTTAGTTTATGCAGTTTTTCTTTGTCTACCTTGTGAATTCACGGTTGCCATCTTGTGGATAAACTAATTAAATTTGCATGTGCGACCTACGTGTACAAGTACGCGTGGTTACAAAAATCCGGCGGTGCCCGTAAACTACACAGATACTCCGGCTCTAGGCATGGGCAGGGGTGGGCTGAGCAAAGATAGTGTTATTAGTCTGTTTGTTTTTTTTGTTTGTTTTTTTGTTGATAAAAAAAAAATAATCTGAGGGAGGCTGCATGTTGTGAAGTTTTATGAAGGGTTAAAGCCTGCCTCAGCCAATTAAAAAATAAAATAAAAAAAAACACCAAAAAATTGCAGTATTTCTCTTTTATTAGCTGAATGTAACGGTGCGTTACACATTAACAAGGCGGATTCAGTCTGTTGCGAAAACCAGATGCTGACAATCAAAGGGCCTGGATCTTGCCACCATATTTGTCTTGTAACAGGAGCAGAGACTCATGTACAGACAGCTGAAGTGAATTGAGGTGGCGTATAGCATGGAGAGCTGCTTGGAAAAAATTACCTGCTGGGATGCAATTGTTTCACTAAATTGAAAGAGTGCCTCAAAAGCCCCTACAAACTGAGCCTCTCAGATGGAAAGCAAAACAGTGGCCTCGATGAAGAATTCATATTCAATTCTGTTAAAAAAAAAAATCTTTACTAAATTTGCAAATAAAATGAAATAGCTGTTGTTCTACAGAGGACATTTTCAAAAGAGCAATACAACTCAAAAGGCTTCTCTCTTTTCTCTAACAATTTATTTTTCAGTCCTCTGATCACCTGGAGAGATGTCCAGCATCTCCTTGTAAAGACGTCGAGACAGGCTCACCTGAAAGCCACTGACTGGAAAACCAATGCAGCAGGACATAAAGGTAAAAGCCTCAAAATTTACTTTGCAGTTTGATGTTTTTAATTTTTTAAATGTAGATGTGTGGTGTGTAGTATAATTTATTTTATTTGCCACAAGTGAGTAATAAAGTGGACTCATGATCCATTTAACTTTATGTATGACTCACGCACAGTATGTCCAAATGCATAGTAATATCATCAAACTCTTTGTACTTTTTATTTTTATTTTTAGTGGAATAGAACATCAAATCATGTGTTTGAATGCATGAGAGCAATTTGCAAATCTGCACTGCAAAAAATCTTTTGTTAAATTTGATTAAATCATGAAAATAAACTGTGCCAGTAGTATGAAAATTAAACTTAATTCAAGATATATTCCCTGAAAACAAGTCTTATATTTTCAGAAATGTGATTAAGTGAATTTTGAACAAATATTATGTAAAACTAGTGTACAGGTGCTGGTCATATAATTAGAATAACATCAAAAAGTGAAACTTGAATCTTATATTTATTCATTATACACAGACTGATATATTTTAAATGTTTATTTCTTTTCATTTTGATGATTATAACTGACAACTAAGGAAAATCCCAAATTCATTATCTCAGAAAATTAGATTATTGTGAAAAGGTTCAATATTGAAGACACCTGGTGCCACACTCTAATCAGCTAATAAACTCAAAACACCTGCAAAGGCCTTTAAATGGTATCTCAGTCTAGTTCTGAAGGCTACACAATCATGGGGAAGACTGCTGACTTGACAGTTGTCCAAAAGACGACCATTGACACCTTGCACAAGGAGGGCAAGACACAAAAGGTCATTGCAAAAGAGGCTGGCTGTTCACAGAGCTCTGTGTCCAAGCACATTAATAGAGAGGCGAAGGGAAGGACAAGAAGTGTACAAGCAATAGGGATAACCGCACCCTGGAGAGGATTGTGAAACAAAACCCATTCAAAAATGTGGGGGAGATTCACAAAGAGGGGACTGCAGCTGGAGTCAGTGCTTCAAGAACCACTACGCACAGACGTATGCAAGACATGGGTTTCAGCTGTCGCATTCCTTGTGTCAAGCCACTCTTGAACAACAGACAGCGTCAGAAGCATCTCGCCTGGGCTAAAGACAAAAAGGACTGGACTGCTGCTGAGTTGTCCAAAGTTATGTTCTCTGATGAAAGTAAATTTTGCATTTCCTTTGGAAATCAGGGTCCCAGAGTCTGGAGGAAGAGAGGAGAGGCACACAATCCACGTTGCTTGAGGTCCAGTGTAAAGTTTCCACAGTCAGTGATGGTTTGGGGTGCCATGTCATCTGGTGGTGTTGGTCCACTGTGTTTTCTGAGGTCCAAGGTCAACGCAGTCGTATACCAGGAAGTTTTAGAGCACTTCATGCTTCCTGCTGCTGACCAACTTTATGGAGATGCAGATTTCATTTTCCAACAGGACTTGGCATCTGCACA
This sequence comes from Chanodichthys erythropterus, assembly GCF_024489055.1. Classification (NCBI taxonomy): domain Eukaryota; kingdom Metazoa; phylum Chordata; class Actinopteri; order Cypriniformes; family Xenocyprididae; genus Chanodichthys; species Chanodichthys erythropterus. The sequence goes on along the minus strand of NC_090231.1, from coordinate 8,409,044 downwards.
CAGTGCCAAAGCCACCAGTACCTGGTTTAAGGACCATGGTATCCCTGTTCTTAATTGGCCAGCAAACTCACCTGACCTTAACCCCACAGAAAATCTATGGGGTATTGTGAAGAGGAAGATGCGATATGCCAGACCCAACAATGCAGAAGAGCTGAAGGCCACTATCAGAGCAACCTGGGCTCTCATAACACCTGAGCAGTGCCACAGACTGATCGACTCCATGCCACGCCGCATTACTGCAGTAATTCAGGCAAAAGGAGCCCCAACTAAGTATTGAGTGCTGTACATGCTCATACTTTTCATGTTCATACTTTTCAGTTGACCAAGATTTCTAAAAATCCTTTCTTTGTATTGGTCTTAAGTAATATTCAAATTTTCTGAGATACTGAATTTGGGATTTTCCTTAGTTGTCAGTTATAATCATCAAAATTAAAAGAAATAAACATTTGAAATATCAGTCTGTGTGTAATGAATGAACATAATATACAAGTTTCACTTTTTGAATGGAATTAGTGAAATAAATCAGCTTTTTGATGATATTCTAATTATATGACCAGCACTTGTATAATTTTGACACATTTACTGTATGTCTCATTTGCTGTCATTAAAGTGAATTATTTTTATTATATCAGCAGTATAAAGTATCTGTCCTGCACTCTAAATTTTGACATTATCTAGATATGGCATTAAAACCAAATATTGGTGACATTCACAGTTGTGTGAATTAAATTTCTGCATGAATGTCATAATTCATCTAAATAATAATTAATGTCACATTTCATCTAAATAAATAAAGATGGACTTATTCTAATCCAGACATTTAGCTGACAGCCGTACCTGGTTAATAGCGAGTGTGTGTGTTGTTGTGTTTTTGGCTACTAGTTAGTCATCTGTATGGCTTTGGTTTGGTGGATGCTGAGGCCATGGTGGTGGAAGCCAAAAAGTGGAGAAACGTTCCTCCTCAGCACACCTGCACCAAGACATCTGACCGCAGAACCCGGTGAGGACAGATTCACTTTTTCCTTCACACTGGCAAATATAACTTTCACTTCTGCACAATATTGTATCTCTGTAGGGGTGGGTGGCATTACTGGCATAACTAAAATCTTAAGTTTTTGAGCAATTTTATGTCATGTTTCTGTTTTAAATCAATGCTGCTGTTTTGAACTTTCTATTCATTAAAAAATACTGAAAAATATGTTTCACTGTATCCAAAAAAATATTAAGCAACACAAATGTTTTCAACATTGATAACAATAAGAGATGTTAAGCAGCAAATCAGCATATTATATTATAAATACAGGATAAATTACATTTCAAAATGTATTAAAATAGAAAACAGTTCTTTTATTTTGTAGCAAAATGTTACTGTTTTACTGTATTTTTGATCAAATAAATACAGCCTTGGTGAGCATAAGAGCCCAGACTGAATGCTCATTCTGGCAATGCCTAATTGTTGGTAATACAATTTAATTAAATACAAATGAAAGGTGCCTCATTTCATTTGATTGTTTTCTCGTTGAATTTAATACACACAAACCCAATGATTATTCATAACAAATGAGTAAGTCTTACATTATTTAAAAAATAATCAACATTAGGAAACTGTATATACTATCATACCACCCATTCCAGCTACTGTCTCATCTCATTCCAACCTCGAACCACCCCCCCCCCTCCCCAAAAAAAACAGTCTACTGATTCTTTTCCAGACACCACATCCTCAAAATTGACCCATATCTGCAACAAACCCTGCTTTTTCATTTGAAAGCGATATCTGATTCTAATGGGAATAATTAGAGGCATTTATTATGATCAGGAGGTCAGTGGTGGTAACTGGAGCATGTCTAAGTGTTATTAGCTCATAACATGAATCACTGCTCTGCTTCGGCCTCAGAGAGGAATGACGTGTCACGTTGGTTTTATGAGTGGTGTACAATCAGCAGACATGTTGAGATAGTCCACTTGAGCGCCATGAATCACTTACGCATTCAGTACAACACTTCAAATCTCAATTCAAATCCCTGCAATATAACCTGTAAGAGGTCTGAATTACTGAGATATTTTGGCAAGCCACTAGGCTTTATGACAAAGTGACCGCATTTCCAGGAATATCTCAATTTTTTTAGTGCCCCAGTGCTGTTGGATATTGAGTAAATGCTTCATGCATGCAAAAGAAGTAGTTTTTTTTTGCAAAACTTGCTACTTTTTTGTTTGGTCAAACTTGAATTTGAGCCAATGCTATTTCTATGTACGTGTAGGGGATAAAGAGAGTACGAAGTACGAAGCCCCTAAGGGGACATGGTGATAAATTATTTCAATGCTTTTGAATTCACTTGCAAAAGTTTTGCGTTCCCCCAAGAAACTTTGTGCTCTCCAGTGCACACCTTCCAGTGAACGGTCCCAGAGAGGATTTCTCTGCGTTTGTGGAGTGGGTGTTGGTAAACAACGGATCTGCGTTCACCATCCCAGTGGAGGACATCACCAGCCCCACTCCAGACCCAGAGCCCAGCCACACTGCACGGAGCGAATGCCAGAGCCAACCGTAGGACTGAGCATACCATCGCCCTGGATCCCGAGCTCCACCGAGAGACTGACCCGGATGCATAAGCCAGTAAAGAGGACTGAGCGTACCATCGCCCTGGAGCCCGAGCTCCACCGAGAGACTGACCCGGATGCATAAGCCAGTAAAGAGGACTGAGCGTACCATCGCCCTGGAGCCCGAGCTCCACCGAGAGACTGACCCGGATGCATAAGCCAGTAAAGAGGACTGAGCGTACCATCGCCCTGGAGCCTGAGCTCCACCAAGAGACTGACCAGGTGCGTGAGCCAGCAACACGGTGCGTCGCCGTGGGACTGCTCGTGAGTATGAGAGCATGGAGGAAAATCTCACCTGAGAGTGAACTGCAGCTGGCCTCTGCATTGTTTAAGGAAATGGAAGAGGATGTTTCCCTGGTTCTCCTGTCTCCACTGGTTCCGCCCAACTCAAAGTCTCCTGTGTCTCCAGAGTTCCCACCCAGCCTCCCTCTCCAGTCTCCTCTTCCAAAGTCAGCCATTCCATTGACACTTCCTCTGCTGGTTCCCGTAAACTCCTCTGTGTCTCCATTGTTAAAGAATTTGTTCACTTCAGAATTGAAATTTCCTGATAATTTACTCACCCCCATGTCATCCAAGATATTTATCTTTTTTTCTTCAATCGAAGAAATTAAGGTTTTTGAGGAGAACATTTCTGGATTTTTCTCCATATAGTGAACTACAACAGCTTATTTTCTCCTCCAACTTCAACTTTTTGTCCGACATTGTTTTACCTTTTTTTTTTTTTTTTTTGGTCGTTTGGCTTAGTCTTTGCATATTCGCTTTGTAAACACTTGCTCTGAACTTCCACCTATGTCATACGTGACCTTTCCAACATGAGGATCGCGTTGCATAGCAGAGCTAGTGCAAGACGACCATTTGTGGTTAAAAAGTACATATACATGATTTTTTTTAGAAAATGACGATCGTTTCACTAGATAAAACCCTTGTTCCTCATCTGTGATCGTGCAGAGCCCTTTGAAGCTGCACTGAAACTGTAATTTTGACCTTCAACCCATTGGTAGCTGTTGAAGTCCACTATATGGAAAAAAAATCCTGGAATGTTTTTATCAAAAAACATTTCTTTTCGACTGAAGAAAGAAATACATAAACATATTAGATGACATGAGGGTGAGTAAATTATCTCAAAAATTTAATTCTGAAGTGAACTAATCCTTTAACTCCAATATGCTGACTGGATGCACCTCTGATCTTCCAGTCACCAGCTCCGCCTTGGAAAGAGGATTCCCTATGTCCGCCTTTAGCCATTGAGTCCATCGCTACATCTCGGCTCGTTGACCTTTCAGCTTTACCAGGCTCCCTCGTCCCTCCGGCTCCACCTTGGTCAGACATCTGTCTGCCTGCGCCATAGACTCATGGCCCTTCAGTTGGGCTTTGTCCCTCCACTCCTGCAGCTCCTTCAGGCTCTGCCTTCACTCTGGCTCCATCTTGGTCCTCGGACACACCGGCTCTGCCTCAGTCCCCTGGCACCCAGGCTCCACCTCAGACACTCATTGCTGGGGCTCCACCTCAGTCTCCAGATGCATCGATGTTGCATGGGTTCATTGGCTCTTCAGCTCCACCTTGGTTTCCACCTCCATTGGCTTCGGCTCCATGAGTTGTCCCCCTGCTGTCCCCCTGGCTGTTGTCTGAGTCCCCGCCTGGCTCCTACTGCTCCTGGCTCCTTCCACCATCATCACTGCCCTGGCCTCTCCCACCATCCAGTGCCTCTCTGTTCTTGCTTTCAGCATCAATGTTTTAGTGTAATAGCTTTTGTTTTTTTTCTCCTGTATGTCCTTCCAAGTTATTAAAGGATTACTTCACTTTTTAAATCAAATTTTCCTGATAATTTACTCACCCCCATGTCATCCAAGATGTTCATGTCTTTCTTTCTTCAGTCGAAAAGAAATTAAGGTTTTTGATGAAAACATTCCAGGATTATTCTCCTTATAGTAGACTTCAGTGGCCTCCAGGCGGTTGAAAGTGAAAATTACAGTTTCAGTGCAGCTTCAAAGGGCTTTAAACGAAACCAGACGAGGTATAAGGGTCTTATCTAGAGAAACGGTCAGTCACTAAAAAAAAAAAAAAAAATGTATATGCTTTATAAAAACAAATGATCGCCTTCCAAGTGGTTCTGCAAAAACTGCACTTTCGTATTCTTCAAAAAGCGTACGCTGTATGTCCTACGCCTTCCCTATTCTACTTACGGAAAATATTTATCTGGTGCTGCGTTCGTTCTGTAAGTAGAATAGGGAGACATGAAAATCTTGGATGACATGGGGGTGAGTAAATTATCAGGAAAATTTTATTTGAAAGTGAACTAATCCTTTAAATATTGTTCCCTCAAATCTCCTGTGTAGTGCGCGTTATAAAACCACGCCGTAACGTGACAGTATTGTGGCAAACTACAGTTTTAAAGAAGCATCTACGTAGTGCACTTCGGCCATTATTGAGCTTGAGCATAGTTTTCTTATTTGCATGAACCATTTTCTGCTGTCTTGGATCATTGTATGCTTTCAAGCAAACACAACAGTGACCCAATGCTATTTTCGTATCAACACAGAAAAGACTCACATCCCAGCCGAGTGGGAATACGGAGCTTCAAGGGTCCTACAGCATTTGTTCTGAAACGGAGTTTGAATACTCGACTGTTCTGTGTGGCCTAATTTGAACTCTGATATCTCGTGGGCACATCCAACTACTGATTTATATTGAAAGGGATGTTCTATCCTTTCATATCTGGCCTCAGAGGATGTGCTGTCACTGTATTGAAAGGCAGATTATCATGGTGATATGTTGAAGGGCATGATGAAACATTGTGACCTTAAAGCTTTATACCGGTTTGTTTTAATACATTTTAGTGATAATATAAGACCTGCATTTTTTTCTGGCTTACTGCATTGCGTATTTCCTTTAATAACAGATAATAACAGGAGAAGGCCATCTTTATCACCAACTAGTACAAACTTAATTATTCGTGAAATCCAATTTAAATAAGATGGGGGTGGATCACATTTATGTCCGAATGGTAATTAATTTGCAAGCAGTTTGACCCAAAAGTGCCACTACAAACTGCTTAATCAGCTGATTAAGTGTTGGTGAAAGTGTTCAAAGAATGTCTGTCAGTGTGTGTGATTGGTAAGATGTTTTTGAAAATGTTATGCATTTTTTTTTTTAAAGAATGCTCACCAAGGCTGCATTTATATGATCAGAAATATTGTAAAAACTATTGTCAGATATTACAATTGAAATTAATTGTTTTCTATTTTAATGATTTTTTCTATCTACACTGAAATTGAAAATAAATTAATAGCACTGCTATTAATAAACAATATACTGCTGAGTAGATCTGAATTTCACTAAACTTTTGCAGTGGTTATAATCAGTGCGTTAATGTTGTCTTCTGTTAGCTGTGTACTAGAATCTGCACATTTAAATTTAATTTATCTTGGCATAGTTAAATAACAAGAGTGCAGTACATGGAATGACATACAGTGAGTCTCAAACTCCATTGTTTCCTCCTTCTTATATAAATCTAATTTGTTTGAGACCTCCGAGGAACAGGCGAATCGCAACATAACACCAACTGTTACGTAACAGTCGGGATCATTAATATGTACGCCCCCAATATTTGCATATGCCAGCTCATGTTCAATGCATTATTAAGGTCTGGATCTGTGCACAGCTGAATCATCAGACTAGGTAAGCAAGCAAGAACAATAGCGAAAAATGGCAGATGGAGCAATAATAACTGACATGATCCATGATAACATGATATTTTTAGTGATATTTGTAAATTGTCTTTCTAAATGTTTCATTAGCATGTTGCTAATGTACTGTTAAATGTGGTTAAAGTTACCATTGTTTATTACTGTATTCACGGAGACAAGAGCCGTCGTTATTTTCATTATCAAACACTTGCACTCTGTATAATTCATAAATACAACTTCATTCTTTATAAATCTCTCCAACTGTGTAGCATTAGCCATTAGCCACGGAGAACCATCAAACTCATTCAGAATCAAATGTAAACATCCAAATAAATACAATACTCACATAATCCGACGTATGCATGCAGTATGCATGACGAACACTTTATAAAGATCCATTTTGAGGGTTATATTAGCAGTAAACTTTGTCTATGCACTGTTTAAGGCAAGTGCGAGCTTCGTGGGCGGGGAGCGTGAGCATTTAAAGGGGCCGCAACATGAATCGGATTTAGGCAGTTAAAAAAATGGTGTATTTTGAGCTGCAACTTCACAGACACATTCAGGGGACACCTTAGACTTATATTACATCTTGTAAAAAAACGTTCAATGGCACCTTTAAACTTGAATTCAAACTAGGACTGTCACTGACGCATATATGCTCATTCTGATGCATGTCTTTAATGCATTGTGTCAATGACATCATATGTCCTCAGTCAAGGACATCACATGGCTTGATTTCTCTTCCTCTGTGTCTGGGTCCACATGGGTGTTTGAAAGAAATCGATTGTCAAAATGAAGCAGCAGCTATTGATTGTCTCTTGACCTCATGTCCGAGCCAGCTTATTGAATTAAAGAACTGTCAGCACATCTCTCAATAAACTTTTTAGACACATGTCAAGCATGAAGACATTTGTCCAGAAACACCCCAGGTTGGACAGGTAGTTGTTTTTATCTGCAGGTTTGGCTGATAGCAGAAAGGTTTGGATTGAATCTTGATTTGACGATCCCCAACCTCAGATTGATGTGCAATTACTTACTCATCATAATGCTTGAAGAAGTTATGAACAGCATGAAAGCATCTAAATTGCACAGAACTGAACATTATTTAGGGTTAAACATGAGTGCTTTGACATCATATTGCTTTGAAATGACATGAGGGTGAGAAAATATTGACAATTTTGACTTAAGAACTAACTGTTACTGTTATGTTATAAATAAATGACTCATTTAAAGTCGACATGAAACAAGTTGTGATGTTCTTTTCTCCCCTATTGTGACATATATTAGAGAACAAGAACAGATGTAGGGCATGGCTTGATTTTATCCCTGGGGAATTGATTGGATAGTTGGATGGTTGTAAAAAAAATAGCTGACAAAATGAACAGTAGTGACAGGTTGTCCCGCCCTTGCACGAGTAAACCCAAGAGAAAAGAGATGTCGCTGGAAGAGGGAGGGAAAGTTATTTTGATTAAAGATAATGAGTAACATGAATTTAAAAAGGTACATCATTTATAATAAATACTGTAATATTGTTGAAAAAAACTGTCAATTTTGATTTCATGGTAACTGTTCATTTCTCTATTTACCAGAATGCATTTGTGATGGATACAGTTGAATGGAGTAGACCTGTAAAGGCAGACTGGATGACTTTTTAACTGTAAATAGTCTCTGTTTGAATGGTAGGAAGAAGTTTGGTAGGTTCAAATATTTGGGTTAGACTAGGAATGTCCAGATGACCACTATAAAAATCCAGGACAGGTCAGAGATGTCCTGTTGAGAAGTGCACATTCAAATCAGGCCTGGTGTGATTTACACTAGTCTTTTTTTAATGCACAACAATTTGAAAATTGAAATCCAACCAAATTTTTAAAAGTCAATATGCCGTTAAAACATTTAGTTGAAGTTCCAGTTGTTCAAAAGTAATCTAATCTGATGTCGGCTATCGGATTGGATCAAATCTTTAAAAAATTGGTTGTTCATTCTGAAATCAGTTTAGATCACAAAATCCAATCTTGGTTTTGATCTGGATAAAATCGTCAGTTTGTGGTGTTCACTTTTTAGTAAGATTGGGATATCTTTGATCCAAAAAATCTAGATTATACTGATTCTATCAGAAGGGTGGATTTCAGGAACAAAAATGTAAGAACTTTAAAACTGGTAAAAAAACATTTTTATCATGTAATACACACATTTCTAGTTTATTATTTTGTTTAATTATTAGAGATTTTGGTTCCCTAAAATAACCCCCAGTCATCTGTAAATACCAAACAAAAATATTGTTTAATTCAAAGTGTTTTATCGCTGTTTGTAAAATACATGAGTACAATCATAATCAAAGTTTCTCGGTTGAACTTTTCTTTGAGATAATTTTTTTCCCCCCTCATCTCATATTCTTTTTATCACTATGTCTCTTTAGGGGCTCCGTAGAGCACTAGTAATCCAGATTTGGTAATCTGAAAAAGTGTGTATCTGGATCAAGGTGATCTAATCCAATTTTGCTTTGAAAAACCGGAACACATGTCAGATTGATTATCTGATCCTGGATTTAACACAGGATTTCCAGATCATTCTGATCCAGATTAAACTTTTTGAACAACTGGCCCTAAAATATAAAATATAAAAGTGTTATACTGTATCAGGAAAATGAGCCGATGTTGCTTTGTATTTTAAATGCACAGAAGCAACATAAATGTGGAAATGCAACAATCTAGTGTTTCAGGATAATAATCATTGTTGTGCCATTTTAGACTGATTAATAATAATAAAAATCATGCATTTTATTTGTTTTGGATTAAAACTGAAGGGCCATTTACACAACACCGTTTTCAACTACAAATGGAAAACTTTTATGCGTTTTGGCCGTTCATTTACACAACAACAGCATTTTCAGGCTCCCTGACTTTTGAAAACAGGTTTCAGAGTCTCCTTGTAAAAGCAACACTGAAAATGCAAAGCAACACAATAAGAAAACACAGCTAACATGCTGAGTGCTGAATGATCAGCATTTCTCTACACTTTGCAGTGGTTAACCAGTGTCTTAATCATGTCCTCTGTTTAGACAGATTTCTAAAAGTGAGCGTGCATTTAGAAAGTTTAAGATAGTTGAAATTAATCTGTCAGATGCCAGACAATAAAATACAAACATATATTTGTTGAAACTAAAACTGTCAACTGTATAATTATTCACATGCACGGCAGATGTTTTCTTGCCACTCCATATTTAGAGGAAGCAGCAGATGTAGTACATACTGTTCTGTTAACGGGTCAAAGAACTACAGTGCACCCTCTCTTGATAACTTTAAAAGAATAGTTCACCCTAAAATTTAAACTGCAATCATTTACTCTCTCTAATGTCTTTCCAAACCTGAATGGCTTATTTTTTTCCTTTGGAACACCAGAGATGTTTAGCAGAGTCCACAGTAAATCTCCACTACACTTAAATCTGCACTACATTCTGAGCCTTAATTCATGCACTGATGCTGTTGTATGAGAACTGAACTGAGCTGAACAAAGACATTTTTTATGTTTTGCAGAACTGCTTTATAGATGAAATTAACTAATTTAATAATTGATGATCTTTACATAGGAACTGAATCAACACTGATCTGACTTCAGCTGAACAACAGCCGAAATGTATTATTTTTCATGTTATCACTGTAAAGCTACTTTGAAACAATCTTGTATTAATATTGTATAAAGCACTATATAAATCAAGAGTTCATGACTTTGTGTGAGGAATAGATTGAAAATGAAGTAGTTATTCAGGGAAAATTGGCTGTGATCAGCATTTGCTTTTATTAGCTGTTTACATGGACATCGTTTGTTTCCATGTTTCGCTACATAAAGTGATCGAGTTGATGTGCACGTTTATGTCACAAGCTTGAAATCGGGATTGATTTTTTGTCATGCGCACACTACACAAATATAGTTTCCAGCTGTTTGCGCATACTAACCGTTCTCATATATTGCTTATTTTCTTTGTGTTAAAGGGCAGACTTAAAGGGTTAGTTCACCCAAAAATGCAAATTCTTTCATTAATTACTCACCCTCATGCCGTTCCACACCCGCAAGACCTTCGTTCGTCTTCAGAACACAAATAAAGATATTTTTGACGAAATCCGATGGCTCAGTGAGGTCTGCATTGCCAGCAAGATAATTAAAACTTACAGATGCCCGGAAAGCTACTAAAGACATATTTAACCCTTGGGTACTGTTGCGGGTCAATTTGACCCGTTTTGATTTTTGAGTTGTTGGAAACATCAGTTAACCTGTATTTTTTCTTGAAATTTTTTGACTTTTTCTCATTTAGGGTCATGAACATGCATGCAAAGTTTCAACAAACTGATGTATTGTGAAATGTGCATACAGAAATGTTATACATTCATACTGTTCGTGGGTCAATTTGACCCATATAGACAACCATTCAAAATCAACTACAGACCCAAAATACAAAAAACTTCTGTGTTGTACGTCAGAACTCCTCAACTCTAGTACTGATGTGTCAGTGTCTTAATGAGTTTAACTGCTTTTTATTTTCAAAATTTGTGGAAATATAAAGTTGTTTTACCTGTTAATTATCTATCCCACTTTTTGAGCATAGATATTAAAATGACTTTTCTAACTTAAATTGTTAAAAAAGTTTGAATACTTCAGAGCACAGACTTAAGTTTAAGGGAACACTTCACAGATTATTGTGGGGAAAAAAAGTTGTAAAAGTAAAGTTTAAAAAAAAATTAAAATATATAAAAATAAAATATATAAAATATATATTTTTTATATTTTATATAAAATATATATTTTACAAAACATTTTCAACTCTAAAACATCAAGAAAATCTGAACAAAATTAAATATCTGAACAAGTTCTGTGCCGAATTTTAGGTTGATATCTCAAAAAAACAAGTTTTAGTAAGACTTTTTGTGCGCAGTACCAAACTTTTTCACTAGATGACATCCAGACTCCACCGGTGACTTTTCGATTTCCATATATGGTTTGAGTGATCTGAACCATATTTTCCATACTTTTCAAAATATTTATGAAGTAGACATCCTATTCATTAGCAGTAATATTAATATTTGATTTGAATTCGATCCCTAAAACACGAGGAAAGAATCAGAGCGTGTGTTAGTTTGGCACCGCATCGCAAATGAAGAATCTATTGCTATTTATCTATTGTGCTGTCGTTTCTTTTGAAAATCAGTCACCAAATCTGAAAGACTCTAGGTTTTCAAACGATATATAGTTTGTCAAGATTACTTTAGGTTTAGACTAAGATATTATTGTTATAAATGTATAATTGTAAATGTCCCACAGGTCCAGGGAGGGGCCATCTTAAAAATAGTGGTTAAAAATATTTTTATTAATCATAAATTCAGATATTTATTCTTTGTAATGTGTGAAAAATATTGATATTAAAAGTTAATTATTTAAACATGATTATATGTTTTTTTTTTCATAGTGTGATTTTTGGGGAATTGTATAAAATCTAATTAGGGTCAATTTGACCCGGACCATATGGGCAGTTGCCAGAAATCGAACAGTGCATGAGGGTTAAAAAAACAGTTCATGTGACTACAGTGGTTCAACCTTAATGTTATGAAGCGACTAGAATACTTTTTGTGCGCCAAAAAAAACTAAATAATGACATTATTCAACAATATCTAGTGATGGTCGATTTCAAAACACTGCTTCATGAAGCTTCGAAGATTTACAAATCTTTTGTTTCGAATCAGTGGTTCAGAGCGCGTATCAAACTGCCAGATTCATAAGCTTCATGAGCAGTGTTTTGAAACTGCCCGTCACTAAATATTGTTGAATAAAGGTTTTTTTTTTTGCTTTGTGTGAGTAATTAATGACAGAAATTTTTGGGTGAACTAACCCTATAATTTGTATCTATTCCGGGTCCTAATTAGGAGATGACGAGCACATGTGCATGAAGCAATAAAATAGCCCATTCCTGTGCCTAAAACATCTGTGGATGAGAGTCTGAAACAAGTACTGGTGGGATGTTGTCCTGCTCCGCTTCACAAACGATGAGTGGAAGGAGAATTTTAGATTGACACGACAGTCATTAATGACACTTCATTCAACAACAACTACAGCTCGTTCCACGTGTCATACGTCGTTACACCATAATGCGCATATGCAGTACTTTCCAGTTTCGGGTTTGTTTACATGTCCTCTCGATCGGATTAGAAAAGATTTAAACCACCCCTAACAATCCAAATGAAATTTGAATCGTATTTTGCCAATTCTTGACGTGGTTACATGCGACTTTTTTTATTCCGACTCTGCTAGTAGATGATTATAAAAATGCAGCTGTTGTACTGAGGAGAGCAGCTTGAACATTATTATGAATTATTCTTTTTATTTTCCACAGAATTAAGTAAGCCAGGTTTGAAATTACATGAGTGTGGGTAAATTAATCTCTTTAAGACTTCACATCAAACTGCAGCTGGTGTTTTGGGATAGAAACAGGACAAATCACAGCAATGCCATTTTAAAATATTTTTTAATAGCAGTCAAACTAAAACTAAGACTAATTATGACTGTATGTAACTTCATCAGGATGAGATGTGGCTTGTAAATAGGACAGGACATCTGGTCACTATAGTGTAAACACAATAGAAGAATATGATGTTATAGCCTGTACATTTCTCACTGTCGGCTAAACAGGCTCCACAACAATAGCTGTTTTTGCTGTTCACTCTTTGTTTTGGGGCTTGAACAATGGGCTTGATAAAGCAATAAAGAATAAATGGTACGTTCACACTGTTTAAACTGTGCTTGTGTTGTGTTGTTTTTGTTTGCAGCTGTTCCTCGGAGAGCTTCACCACTACTGCAGCAGTTGTGACATAAAAGGCCATTTCATTTTGTGTGCAGAAGTAAAACATTGTTCTCTCGAACACATTTCTAGCTTCCCCACATCTATCCCCAGAAATCCAGTAAATAAATTAATCAAAGGCAAAATATCCATTGTTTTAATGCAGTTGGTGCTCTTAAAGGATTAGTTCACTTTCAAATGAAAATTAGCCCAAGCTTTACTCACCCTCAAACCATCCTAGGTGTATATGACTTTCTTCCTTCTGATGAACACAATTGGAGATATATTAATAAATATCCTGATGCATCAGAGCTTTATAATGGCTGTGAACAGGGGTCAGGAGTATGAGCTGTAGAAAGTGCCTCCATCCACATCCATCCATCATAAATGTGCTCCACACGGCTCCGAGGGGATAATAAAGGCCTTCTGAAGTGAAGTGATGCGTTTGTGTAAAATAAATACCCATATTTAACAAGTCATGAAGTAAAATATCTAGCTTCTGCCAGACCACCTTCCGTATTGAACTTATGAAAAAAATGGAACTAGCGTTGTGTCAGTTAAGCTTTTTCCGTAAGCTGAATTGGGAAGGCGTAGGACGTAAGCTTTTTGAACTGTGAGAGTTTTACACTTTTTTCTTAAGTTGAATACAGAAGGCGATCTGGCGGAAGCTATATATTTTACTTCATAACTTGTTAAATATGGATTTTCTTTTTTTTTCTTACACAAATGCATCGCTTCACTTCAGAAGGCCGTGTGGAGTATGTTTATGATGGATGGATGTGGATGGAAGCACTTTCTTCAGCTCACACTTGTTGGTCCCGCTCACTGCAAATATAAAGCTCGGATGAGTCTGGATATTTATTAAAATATCTCAGATTGAAAGAAGAAAGTCATATACACCTAGAATGGCTTGAGGGTGAGTAAATCTTGGGCTGATTTTCATTTGAAAGTGAACTAATCCTTTAAAATGTGACTTGCTGCAAAAAAAAAAAAAAAATCTTTATGTACTTTTGTCATTTTTTCTTTCTATTTAGCATTCATTTATATTTATTTCAGTTTTAATAATTTTAATACTTACATTTACTTTATTGTATTTCAGTTTGTTCCCATGGCAAAATTTCTCCATTTTGTTTTAGGTTTACATTTTTCATCTAATATTTATATTTCATTTTATTCCAGCTTTTTCAATTATATTTTTAATAGTTTTAGTTAACAGTTACAACACTGTACAGTGTGACTTCATGAAATATATTTTTATAATTGAAAATATAATTCATTTAAACTTTCAAAATATATAATAAAATGTATATTTCCAATGTTAAAATAAATTTTGGGTAAAGGAAAAAATATAATAAATAACTTTAAATTTTATATTTTTCATTATCTTAGATTATGTAATCAGCTGACACATATCTATCCCCTAAAATATGGTTATTAATTAAATGCACAATATCTGTGAATCATTTTCCTTGTGTTGCTCTATGCCATTTTTTGATTTTGTGCCTGATAGCATTGAATAGCAAATTTAATCGATTTTTGAATTGAAATTGATTTGCTGATAAAGGGTGCAGAGTGAAAATCCAGGAGCACAATGTCCACCCCAGTCCCTTGTTTACCCGTCTCTCTTTTAAACCATCAAATCTTTCATTTGTTTACCGCTTCAAAACACAGTCTGTGTATACTGTTGGCTGTGTGCATGACTGCCGCAGCCTTTGATATTGATCATAGATTGGGTTTTATTTATAGCATCTCACGCTCACATGGCTATTGAGAGGGAATTAGCTGGTGCGTTGGCCACGTTTCAACTGGAACTCTCATTCCTTTGGCTCTATGAAGTGAAAAATGTAATGGCTGTATGCCATAAAACAATGATGCTGTGCTTGATGATTAGATAGTTTGCTTGCATATGTTTAACCATTTATTTGTTTACATTGAAATATATTTAAACATTTATGCCTGGTCTCCATATGGATGCTGTTTCCCCTCAGGTTTCATCTCAGGGGGAAGTTTGAGGTTCCCCTCAAATTTCAGCACAAGCTGTCATGTTACAGTAAATTGAAGGGACACAACCGTCCATTTTAAGCACATTTTCCTTTGAATGTCAGTCACGAGGCTATAGCGCTCTCCACCTATTGTATTTCTGGGTGATACTGCTTCTGAACATGTGCTAAATAATGGCTCAGACCTCAAGTGACTAATTTTGTTGCCATCTGTGCGTTGTTGTTTATCAGCAGTACCATAAAACGGCACAGTCGCTATTATAAAACCATTGAAACGGTGTTGCTCCCAAAGAAAAAAGTCTTTCATAAACAAAACGAGCTTCCCGGACTGCCCGGATAGATGATCCTGCAGCTTAACGAGCCACGATACGGCATTGCAATGTGAATAGGACAATGAATGTGCTTGTTTTTTCACACTATTAAGGGGAAGGTTATGAGTAATGCAGACGCTCTGATGCCTACTATGTGATATAAATGATTTAGGTTGAAATAAAATGAACGGGTCAGGCAATTTGATATTTTTGTATTGCCTTTTTAGCTTAACGATCCACATAAGGTGTATGATTATCTAGCTGAACAAAGGATTATGGGAAATGTAGTTTAGTCATGCAAACCTGCCACTTCATAACCCAGTAGTCACGTTTCTCTAGTTTTCATGAATAGTACACAAAATGCACACATACTAAATTAGTACACTACATTCACAAGCACCACGACTCATTAATTGACATCTCCAATTTGCAAAGTTGGTCTATAATAATTCAATTTGATAATTATGATATTGTGGTAGCGTTTATGACTGCTCATATCGGAAATATTATCATTCTGCGTCTGACAGGATTTCATTCATCATACTCAAGAGTGTAAATGCTACAGCAAGAGATGTAAATAAAGTCATGTGGTTTTTGACAGTGACTCAAAGGAGGCAGGACTTTCCCAGAAGACCACTTGTCCTCAGAATACTCTGCTCCATCTTAAGTTCAGCCATTTATCATGTTAAGAGGCAGTTTGTCTCTGTCATTGCATAATGTCTCTTTACTCCAGGAATAATTGAGGACAGCCGGGAAAACTGGGAGTTTTTACTTTTAGGCAAGCGATTACACAAAGCAGCCGTCATTTACATCAAACAAGAAATGCACTAGTGACAGAGAGAATGCATTTTCTACATTGAAAGTAATAGTTCACTTACTCTTATCATTTACTCTCCCTCATGTTATTCAGATTATATTGTTTCTTCTGTGAAACAAAATGTTACTCTGATCAAATGTAATTTCATACATTGAAAGTGGATGTAGATTTTCATTGCCAAACTGTATAAAAGAAAAAAAATGTACCATAAAAGTATCAAGTAGCTACAGTGGAGCGCATATGGTGCAAAAGTTGTAAGGACTATGTTTATACGTTTATGGTATTATTTGACCTTTTTGAAAAAAATAATAATAATAATTTCCACTTTCTCATTTCACGCTTTCCTTTTAAAAAATATTAGTCTCAAGTTCCTAAAAACCTTTTACAATCTTTTTAAAATCAATTTCCCAGTTTACTGACTATTGACTGTCATATAACCTGAAAAATAATAACTAAATATATATATATATACATCTGGCTCATTTGGAGCAATTTTTTTCAGAACCTGGTACATTTTATTCCTTAGTTCAGTTTGTTTAGGCATATACAAAATCATTCAGACATTTTTGTTTATATTTTTGATATATTTTTACTAGTGGGTGCAGGACACTATAGTTCATTTATGTAAGTGAGGATAGCAAAATAAAGTCTGTGACATATTATACCCAAAAATTCTTCATACAGTGGACTACCAGTAAAATTGATAAACATTTGGAACCAAAAATTATTCAGACACTTTGACCTGACCATATTTTGCTTAAGTGTTATCTGAAATAATTAAGATTAATTTTTTTCTGACACAGTTTAACTCTGAGATTGTGTCATATTTTATTAGCATTATAGTGAATAAACTGTATTAATTAATGAAATGTTAAAGGTGTCTGAATACATTTTGGTTTGAATGTATGAACAAAGCAAACACAGTCAGATCCACTCCAAAACAATTGCTCTGAGATCGTCTGAACAAGGTGGTCTCAGTCGATTGAAAATGAACTCGGCAGCTTACTTGAGGTGAGAAAGCAATGTGACCCAGCGGACCAACTAACCAAGCGGTCTCATAATTCACAATGGTAAATGTGTTATATAAAAAGCAGTAGTGTCTGATTCTGTAAGTGTTTTTTTGTAGTTGAAAACCAAAGAGCTGACCAAATGAAGCCTTGATTCCCACACTAACTGCATTTATCAGTTAGATTTTGTGTGAGACAACAGCTACAGATAAAGCCACAATAAGCTCATGGAGCAAACTTGTCAATTCATCTTGATGGATGACACAGAGGAATGTAAATATGTTAACTCTGACCGATGAGAGGACAGTTCTACTCACATGTGACTTGCATGAACACACTTTGATACACTTTGAAATGTTGCCCTGTAAAAGCAAACAGAATCCAAAATGCAACATTGTGAAAAATTAAAGGTGCAATAGGTGATTCTCTACAGAATTTTTTTTTGTTATACTGGTTGAAAGTCTCCTCATATCCTAATAGCAAACACTATGTTAAACGGTCTAAATGTATTTTTATAAATATATCATCTGTGGAAGGTGTAGGACCATAAAATGTTCAACCAATTGAAGAGTTTGGTTCCAAAACGCTATGAATCCATTTTGATTAGTTTGAGTAAAAATGTGTTTTCTTTACCTAGAAATTGGCAAGATGAAAACCACTATTTTCTGTTTCAAACTTTCACATAGCATCTTTTGGTTATAAAAACATTAAAAATTCATTATAAAAACAATAAAAATACCCTGTTCAAGCAGACATCATACATCATCAGCTTGTTTCATGCTATGATGAATTTATACAGACAGACCTCAGTCACAGAGCACCGCAAACAAACAGCAGCCACCTTTTACAGCTCCTACCGAATGAAAACAACGAGCTTATGCCGCGTTCACACCATAACTACCGTAATTAAGAGATGGCAACCCGTGACATTCTAACCGGAGCTGTTCAGTCAGACTCGTAATTATGCATTTCCAAGTCAACAGTATCAACGGCAAAATTAATCTGCAGCAGTCAAGTACAAGCTCTCTAAGTTTATGGTCATTATTGTTGTAATGTTATGTGCTTTGAGACATGAGGTGGTTTAACACCGTCCCTTGCTTTGCCGATAGCAGCTGTGTGTGTGTGCCTTCATGTGTTTTGGAGGAGGCGTGGCTTTGGACGTCGATTTGCGGAGAGGGTGGGATCGTATGCTTTCAATACTAGCTGGCTAACGTTAGCGTTTCCCAGATCACCTACTGGGCCTTTAAGTCCCCGTTTCAGAACAAAGCAAATGATCTACAGGTCTGAAAATGCCCTTAGTTGATATCAGGGTTCTAAAAGCTTTTTAGAATCTTTTTAAAAATCAGTAACCGTTTATTGACTATATTGTCATGTAACCTGGAAGTTTTTTTTAATCTTCATATTTTCACTCATGAGAGCCTAATGTTGGGTCGTTGAATGCAGATCTGTGTTTTAGATTCTGTCCCATTCTCCACTGACCCCCTTGGGTCCTCTTGCAGGTACATTCGAGCAGATCAGAAACAGAACGCCAGCATCTCGACCACAGGCTGCAGCGAACAGCCCGATCAACATGTGGTGTTCGTGGAGCACGTGGTGGTGCGAGTCCTCATCGTCCACCCTCGCAGAGGAGACCTGGAGATCAACCTCATATCACCCTCAGGGACGCGATCACAGCTACTGGCTCAGAGGTGATGCTCACTTACACACAACAAAACACACTAGAACATGTATATACAGCTGAATTTACAAGAGACAAAAGCTGCTTTATATTTTTAGTGGTGCTGCTAAAGTCAAGCAAAACCACCAGGGCCCTCATGCAGTGTTAATTTTGACAGAAAATTTTGATTTCGTTTTAGTCATAGTCTTTTGACTAAAATGCCATTTAGTTTTAGTCATATTTTAGTCATCGGAAATTGTTTGAGTTTTAGTCTAGTTTTAGTTGACTAAATATTATATGATTTTAGTCGACTAAATCTACAGTAGATTTAGTCGACTAAAATCTAATTTAGTTAAATTGTAAAGCATTAAGCATTTCTCTAACAATACACAGATCCTATACACTGATATAGGCACATCTGATATTCCCCAAACTGTTTATGTTCACCCAACTGTAGATTTCCCAAAAAATTCCCCAAAGCAGATGGTTTTTGACTGTTCAAGTGCAAAAAGACACGAGAGCAAAATTCAGTACTTTTCAGGCATTTACACACTTTTCATTGAGGTACTATTATAGTTTTCGTTTAAAATTTTTATTAGATTTGATTTTTAGTTTTTCTGCTTTCATTGTAATTTTAGTTAAAAGTTTTAGTATATTTTTGTGTGTTTGTCTTTTAGTTCTGCTTTTAAATGTCTATATGTTTTTATTTCTGTTTGTTATTTTAATACCTCAGGTTAAGCTAAAGCTTAGAAACCAGATGAAACAAAATAAGTTTACATTTTTATATATTTATTTTTATTTCAGTCAATGTTTATTTCAAGTAATGAAGATTTCTTTGGTTTTAGGTTTAGTTAACTATAATAACCCTTATACTTGTAAAATATATTGAATAATGTGTCCAATAATGTTCTTAGTCCTTCCTTCCTGTGACAGAAGATACAGTAGTTTACTATGAATTAAATAGAAATTAAATTAAATACAGTTTGTGTAAACAAAATAACAATAATAACCAGGAAAAAATAATAATTATAAACCATCCCGAAATACAGAATATTCAGAAATGTCTGCAGTCTGCACTGTAGCAGGCTACTCATGAAGGTGATAAATATGCAATTTTACAACCGCCTAAAACATACTACCATATACACATTGTGTAGTAAACATTGCCATAATTCATCAACATTAGCTCATAAGCAATCCCTTGGCATAAATGTGCGCTATTCATTAATTGTGAAGCAGTCTGAAGTGCTGCTGCTGCACGAGCCTGTAGAGCGTGCAACAGCGCCGCTTTTTCCCGCGGTTAGATCAGCACATTACACTTCAAATCTTCCACACAGCAGTCCTGACTGGATATCTTTCCAAATCGTCCCTCTTTCATTTTCATCTCGTTTTTATTTGTTGACGAAAATTAGAGTAGATTTTAGTCATAATTTTAGTCATTCAAAACGCATTTTTGTTTAGTCATTGTTAGGGCTGGACAATAATTCAATATCAATATATATCGCGATATAATTCTTTTCGATAACGGTGATATGATTTTTAAACACATTTCCGGTATTTCGATATACATTACAGCATTTCTCATTGACTTGAGGCGCAGCGGTTAGAAAGAGCAGAACAAGATTGGCTATTTGCGTGATGACGTACACCACAGAGACACGCTGCCATCAGCGTATCTATTGGTTAATATGGTTTGTTTAAAATAGTAACGTGGAAAACAGTTCAGATAATGTATGTTTCAGTCGATGGATGCGCAAAACGACGATAATCAAAAAGCGTGGACAGAACAGTCACTCTTTGTAAACTGTAAACAGCTAACGTTAGTACCGTGTGCTCTCATGTCCAGTCATTTACGCCGTCATCACCCGGGTGTTGATAGCGCGCGAACGCAGGTGAGACCTGAACAGCACACATTGCTATCTGTGTTTAAACTAAACTCATTTGAGCCTTGCTGATTTAAACCTTCAAGAACAAGACGCGAAAGAGAACTCGCACGAGCTGTGAGAAGATTTGTGTGCGCTCATCCGAAGCGCGCACACGCTTATTTCAGACAGCGCGCAAATACTGAGTTCTCTTTCAAGTCTTGCGCTTCGACGGCCACATTCATACAAAAAATGATGTCAACATGCCCGTCTTGTCGAGTATCCTAGCAAACATAGTCAGTTATGTCTTAAGTGAACGTATAACAGTCGAGAAAGACAGCGCATGTGTAACAGTATATGTACTGGTTGTCTTAAAGGGAAAAAAAAACTATTCCTGCTGCCTGTTTTTAATGTTAAATCAAATAACAAAGAAATCACTCACTGCTCTTGACTGAATAGTTTTTGTAACTTCAATAATGATTCATCTTATATACAGTAAAGATAATATGCAGTGTTATTTTATATTTGATTACTTTATCCATTTTCTGTACCTGAAAACTACTGTTACATACCTGAAAAACCTGAAAAGCACTGTTTATTTTATTTGAATATTTGCTTTATTGTACTTATTTGTGATGTTGCTTGTAGTTTGATTGTTTGTTCTTATTTTCTTTATTTTTATTTGACAGTAGTCCTATTTTTAGGGTCACGGTTTCGGTGCGGTACAGACATCCATTGTGGCCGTTCTTGGCAGTTTTTCTGAGGCTATTATATAGTTCATATCGATATCGGAATTATATCGTATCGACCGAAATTTAGAATTATATCGTGATATAAATTTTGGCCATATCGTCCAGCCCTAGTCATTGTTGTGTTTTCGTCCGTGAAAAAATGACGTTGACGAAAATTATGACGAAAATTATTCGTCAAAGAAATTAACACTGCCCTCATGTATAAAACTTTCTGTAGAATTCATCCTTAAAAAGTGTGTATGCACAATTTTCCCTTTGTAAAACCCAGTTAAAAAAAAAAATATTTATAAAATTTTTTCAGAGAATTTTTTTTTTTTTTTTTTTGAGAATCTCATTCTTTTGCAGTAGTATTTTTTTTCTCAAACGTTTTCGGAGAATTATTCTCATTCTTTTCCAATAGCATTTTTATTTTAATGCCAAATAGTATTTTCAGTTGTTTTAAACAAATCAAATGTATGCAATTTTGCCTATAAGGTATATTTTATGATGTTTATATATATATTTTTTGGTCACACCCCCTGTGGTGAAAATCAAGTTTTTAATGTTGTTTATATGTCTATGTGGTGTTTTTAATAAGCTTAAAGCAAACCATGTGCAAATTCACAAGTCAACACCATTGCTGAGGTTCATTTTCTCCTTAAAACTGCAGTGAAAAATTGTCTCAAACCCACGGTTTGAAATCGCTGGTGTTTCTGACGTCATAAATTACCTTGTAACCAATCACGTCAATGGGCTGATGGGCTTTAGCATATCATTAACAGCGAACTAGTAGAGGAGTCTCGAAAGAAGGTTATCCCAGTGTATTTTTTGTTGATATGAAAAAATGTTTAAATATGTAATTTTGGTGATCAAAGATGAGTTTTAAAGGATCAAATTATCGACTGCAGGGGGACAAGATAAGTACAATGTACTTATTGTGTTTATGTTGTATTTCGAAACACTTTTGCTGCTATTGAAGTGGATACGGGTACAGTTAGAGACCAGTTTAGTGGTATGGTTGGGTTTAAGGGTGGGTTAAGGTGTAAGGGAAGTGTCAATAATAATTATAGATGTAATTACATGCAGGTATTTTTTTTAAATACAAGTACAATGTAAAAACATGTACACTATAAGTGCATTGTATCAAATGATTAATTTAAATCTTAGTGCATAAGACACCTAATATAAAGTGGGACCTTTTTTTAATTGAAACTGAGCCTACTAATATTTTGCAGTATAAATAATTTTGACTCAGCGTTTCATTGAAAAAAACATCTTAAAAAGTATTTATATTATTAGGCTAATAATAAGGCTATTTCTAGGGCGGGGGCACTGGTCCCTCTAATTGTCTATGATGGTTTTGGCAACTTGGATTACTCTCCTACAAACATTTGCACACTAATATGGTAATATCCTACTTTTACCGTAGTGTATTCTAAAGGGGTCTACATGGGCTGACAGGCTCTGATCTGGATGCTGTGGTTTCTGTCACACAGGAAGCTTCATCCTGTCAATCACACAGCGGTTTGATATCCTCTCTGTTGGTCTTGATGCTCTGCACTCTCCAAATCCTCTCTGCTCTCTGCTCTGGTGTAGTTTAGTATTCTCTTAGCGGTTTTCACTGCATGGTTATGATACTGGGACTCATTCTCATAGCCCTCACGAATATAACTCTCACACACTCCAAATCACTCGTTCTCAGCTGCAACACAACACAGGACCAGAACTAATTATTTTAATTAAACAAAAAATTTAATAAAATCAAATATTCTATGATTACTATTATTATTTAAAATCTTGTATAGTTTTGTTCTTGTTTTTGCAGGGTATTACCAAAGTCCCTTTAAGACAAGTCATTTCACTCGGCGGCCATCTTTGAAATGCCTCTCGGGCATCCTGGGCATCATGCCCTATCTCTTTGAATGGGGAAACATCAAATTCTCCAAAACTGTTCGCCAACCTTACGATTAAAGTTCATACTTGAAATCACCAGTGAAATCTAACAACAACTGGCTCATAAATTTAGTTTCTAAACGCTTGAATCATGACAAAAAACTGTATTTTTCTGGCTGGATCAAGCTAATGCGCAGACCTAAATGACTGTTTCTATAGAAACCGGTGATTCTAACAGCCGCTGAAGTGACGCGATGACTTTACCAGTCGGCGATTGGTTCTTATTTAGAAGGCGGGACTTATTCCGCCATATTGCTCGTTACACTTTCTCCCATTCAAAACAATACGAGTGACACGTCTTGTGTTATTCTATAGTCTTTGGTATTAGACAATATTTATAATGGGAAATGTGGGTCTTCAGAGATTGAATGGCAAAAATGTCACTATAATCAAATGTATATAAAATAATTTTGGCTCCAACATAACAAAATTATTATTATTTTAAATAGGGATGCACAGTGAGACTAATGAATGTAGGACAGCTTCTTTATTATTACTCTAATGAAAAAAAAGTTTAAAAAAAATGATGTGCTTGTTAAAGAACAAAAAATTGTCCAATAATCTACAAAGGGCATAATTACCAATATCTATAATTGTTATATAAAAAGAAATTTACAAACAAATTACAAACAATACAACAAATACTATAGAGCTACAAATTAAATAAACTTGTTTTTTAAGATACAGTAGGTTTATTTACCATGTATATATTTATTTAACATATTTTGTTGTTTTATTAACATTAATGACAAATATAGGCTACGGTCCCTTTAAGACCGAATCCATGGATACTGACACCCAAATGTTTACGTCCACTAAAGCCATAACTGACTGTATTTACGTGAGATACTCAATAAAATGGACATTTTGACAACTATGTGTGCAATTGACCATTCAGGCGCGTAGAGAACTGATTGCGTGTTGTCTGAGTGAACTGGGATTGCGCGTGCCAGAGAGCACGCTTCTGATCTGTGTCATTCAGTGCGATTCCGCCTATCCCGCCTTCAATAATCCATGACGAATTGTGATTGGAAGCATGCAGTTCGCAATGTGTGTGTTGTCATCATTAATTTTGAAGTATTTCGACACCCCTGAGGCTGACATTGTTTCTGCTGCTGCTGTCGGTGTCTCCTATGCACGGAAAGTTCTGTCAGTTACGTCACGTGAGGTATCGGTCTTTGGTATCGGGGGTATTTTTTACGAGTACAAGTAAATGAGCTTGGTATCGGGCCCTAATTTTGCATGCCTAATTTTAAATCCTGCATAGTTTATTTTTTTTCTTGATTTTGAAGAATAATACACAACTTTTATTAAATTAAATGTGGCTTTAAATACCAAGAATGTCACTAAAATCAAATACATAAATTAAAGCATTTTAGCACAAGGCTGCAACATAACATTATTATGGGAAATGTGGCTCTTCAGACATGAAATGCCAAAAATGTTCAGAAAAATTAAACGCCACAGTCGTCTTTTCTATACGTAACAATGTCCGTCACTCCAGTTTGTCTACGTGAAAGTCCCTTCATTCTCAATTCTCCACAGAAAGCTTATTGTTTTGACATTCCTCGTCTTATTTACCGCATGGAGACGGAAGACCTGTCAAAATCCGCCCCTGCACAAACATCTCCCACAGAGCGTCTGCTTTTGTGATAACAGACATGACAGCCTAATGGGGCTTCCCGCATTTGGAGAGTATTTATGAACGGCCAGCAGTCGCCCCGCTCGCCTTCTTTCTCACCCTGGGCTTTCAGTGCTAAGTGTTGATGGAGCGTTGTCCATATGACGCCTGCAAATTGCCAGAAAAGACATTTGCCTTGAATTATCGCTCCAGTTGGAGAGGGATGCTGTGGTCGGGACCTCCCTTCATCTCATTTATTCATCATTCACGCTGCCAGGGCCAAATGCAGTTCAGATTTACCGTCTCCTTATAGCGCAGATCGCCTTGGCTTGGTGGTGGGAGAAGAAAGCGCGCAGATGTAATGTGCGAAATTCCCTTCCAAGCCTGTTAACAAGGGCCGTAAAAGGGCCAAGTTCAGAATTGGCAGCTTTGCAAAGCTCTCATTAATAGTGTGATTGTGGACGGAGCTCAAGGGGAAGAAGTGTTTTTATCAGTATGAGTGCAGTTCAAAAGAAGCGCTAGTGGTCGGACAGCAGGCCGCATGAGCAAATGTGAGCCACCCTTTTGTTGATATCTGATTCTTAGAGAGTGAGTTCATGCTGATCATAAGTAGAGATAAGAATCAAAACTTATGAAAACTTAAAAAAAAATAGTGGGACCAAATGATTTCCATGATGTTTTGTTTTTAAATGTTTGCATTCATGCTAGGACACTTAAACTGCTTTCCTTTTCAGCTGACATCACCCAGGCCCCATAGGATATTGACTATTAACCTATTACCCTGTGTGAACTGATATTATGGGGAGTTCAAGTCCTCCTGGGAAGTTCGTATACGAGTTGAGAAGTCATGTTTACGACTTCAGGTGCATTCAAGTCGCTTTCGTCGGAGCAAGATGGCGGTGTAGCTTCTCTTAATAAACTACACAAAAATACAGCACGTTTTTTTTTAAACTATTTCTAGAACATGAAGAACGATGAATGAGCATCAGGTGTGTACTGCTTTTTAATGTTTTTTTAATTTATGAAGCCACTGTAAACTTTATCATTACATATTATATTTACATTTATTACAATGCTATTACATTTTGTGCAGGGAATTAGCTTATTTTTTTGTAAATAAAAAAAGCCTGACAACGTCACTGCTAAATACCCATATATAAAGAGTTTGGTTCCAAAAGGCAATAGCTCCATTTGGTTTAATTTGAGTAAAATGTGTTTTCTTTACCAAGAAATTGGCAAGATGAAAACCACTATTTTCTGTTTCAAACTTTCACATAGCATCTTATAAAAACATTAAAAATCTAGATTTTGATTGTCAAAGGTTTATTATAAAAGCGTATTATTTTTTTCCCCAAAATGCAATAAATCCATGACACATTTTTTTCATAAGTTGAACCACATATATGACAGCCTCTGAACTTTGTCAATACTGATCTTATATACAGACATTTGACTAAAAATACATTCAGTCGTCACTCCCAAAATGAATTCAACGGGTCATCTTGTTAATGTTATAAATGAATTATGTCTCTGTTTGTCATTACCGATTAAAGAGTATCTGGCGCCACCGCACAGTTAAAAATAAACACATTTACCGAGTACATTGGTATTGAAAACGGCTTTTAAAAACTGTTCATGATTCAGTTTTGGGGACCGTGACAGAAGTTTGATGCTGTCGTGGAACAAGCAACAGCCGGCATTGTTCCTCCTCCCGACTCGAGTGCCTCATCTTCTTAATCTCCTCATGTAAATGATTACATTTTGATGACTTATGTTTCTTCCCCACCGCAGAAACCACCACAGGTTCATCAATGCCGTCAAAATTATTAATTTTTCTGTTTTTGTTGATCACAAAGTACAAATTAGATAAGGAAAACTAGGATGCCGGGTGTATTCAGAGCACTGCCATAACTGTTTACAGTGCGTGGAATAGTGCGCTGTGATTGGTTGAGCAGATATATCGCATTCTGCAGAGAAAGGAGACTGACGTTTGTCGTGTTTTGGGGAGAAAGGGAAAAAACATGACAGAATAACACAACGGATATTGCATTTTGCACAGAATTAATTAATTACTTTTCAATACCGACCAGATACAATACTGATTTTGGTGGAAATCTTTTTTTTTTTTTTGTCCATATACTTGAAGTCAGTGGGATTCAGTGCTGTTTGGTTCCCAATAAAACAATGTTTCCTCAAAAAATCTTCTTCTGTGCTTCGCAGAAGAAAGTAATACAGGTCATACAGGTTTGGTACAATATGAGGGTGAGTAAATTATGACTGAATTTATATTTTTTGGGTGGAGTATGCCTTAATGTTAACCACAGACCACAGACTCTGACTTGTCCCTCAGTTCGTAAAGACAAACAGGAAAATGTATTTACAGTAATCCACCTACGATGGAACATGATCTGTCTGACCTGAACGAAGTTTATAGCACCACGTCACGCCAGCTGCTCCGAGCTCACACAAACAGAGCCAAAGCATCCATCTGCTCAATCACCATGATGCAGTGGTGTGACGTCGACTCATGCTTCACAGGTGCAAACACAAATCAGCCTCATGGACTCTTTCCCAGTGATCCCTGCTGCACAGCGCCAGCATGTGAATGTGATTTTGTTTTGGATGATGAGGAGCAGATAGTTGTTTTTTTTATCTTTTTGCACACTTCTGAAGAGTGATGTAATTGTCTGAAGTGAAGGATTTTCCTTCAGAGGCTGAGGTTTAAATTGATATTGATCTAACATGCTCAGGCTAACTGTTTTTTGTTTTCCATTTCTTTTTGTGTTGTTGTTGTTGTTTTGGGGGTCTTGTTTTTCATTGTTTTATTGCATTAAATGGATAGTTCACCCAAAAATTTAAATTCTGTCATCATTTACTCACCAAACCTGTATGAATTTCTTTCTTCTGTTGAGCACAAAATCAGATATTTTGATGACTGATGGTAATCAAACAGTTGGTGATATCCATAATGGGGCCCATCAACTGTTTGATGAGTAAATGATGACACAATTTTCATTTTTGGGTGAACTAACCCTTTAACCACAAACATTAAAGGCTCTGTTTACTCCTTGTATTAAGATGCATTTTAGTCGACTGGATCACAAGTGGGCGACGCTAAATACAGGTGTAAACGGGGTCTAAAACATTTTGAGCTTGTCCACTTTGATCAATTCCCGAGGTAGTCAAAAGCACATTCAACCGAATTGTTTTCAGAATAGAAACACTCATGTGGTCGAATATGTTCAAACAACCACAAAAGACCGTCTACTCTCCACCTACTGACCTAACGCGTAAACATTATGGGATGCGCACTAGCCAGACGGGATTTAACCTTGTCGGTTGAAGACCCAAGTTGGAGACGTAAAAACATACCAAGCACAATGTTCTCTCACCATTCCTGATTTCTGACACACTCACAGCGTTCAGCTGGTTTTGCGGCTGTCAGAGCAGAAACAAAAGCTGATGCTCTACATGTGTTTTCCGTCGTCTCCGGTCCATTCATACACTGTAAAAAATTATTTTATGGTGAAGTAAATACTACATAAAAAACAATTGTATTTACATGAAAAAGTTAGTTCAGGCAAAGTAAATTCTATATTAGTACTCAATTTAAGCTTGTAGAAATTAAAGCGTTTTGAAGAAATTAAAACATTATGATGTTTAAAGCATTAAAACATTAAAAATTAAAATTAAAATTTCAAAAATGTAAACATTAAAATTAAGTAAAACTACTCAACTTTTCTGATACTGGTGTTCCCATCATGCACTGTGCCTTGAATATTTAATAAGGTCGATTTTTCGCAGTTTTCCAGCTGTTTTTACACTGTTTTATCATTGCTTTTGTGGTTATGTTTAATAACTTGCCATTTTGTGACATTTGGAGTTCATTTTCTACTCAAACTGCCACAATCAAACTCAAAAACGATCCATCGAATGTTACAGTCATTGTGTATTGTGTACCAAGTATTGAGGTCTCTGTGTTCAGGTGCCGCGTTACTTCTAATAATGTAGATATGATGTCTACACAACATCCAAAATATACACTTTGAAAGCATGGTTTAATGCAGTGTTATGTTGTTTGAGTAAAATGAATTGTAAAATAATCTTCAACTAAGTAGAAATTACTCAACAAACTTTAACTGGCCAAGTTAAAATGACTTATTTTCTTTGTTAATTTTACTTAACTTAGTTAAGTAGAGTTACTTAATTCTATATTTGATATTTACTTAAAAAATATGCATGCAAAAACTTGCAAAAGAAAAATTAAGTAAATTTTACTTGTTTTTTACAGTGTATGTAAATTGCGTCAGCTTATTTTGTCCATTATATCGAACGATCTGAAAATACCCACCATCACAAAACTAATCATAAAGAGGTTCTGCTTCTCAATTTTTGCCAAAACTACTGCAAAATATTTAATTTATAAAATTTTTATTTTATAAAACTACTCTGAAAAAAAAAAATAAGTAAAATTTACTTAATTTTTCTTTTGCAAGTTTTTGCACACATATTTTTAAGTAAATTTCAAATATGGAATTAAGTAAACTCTACTTACAGTGCCCTCCACAATTATTGGCACCCTTAGTAAATATGAGCAAAGGCGACTGTGAAAATAAATCTGCATTGTTTATCCTTTTGATCTTTCATTCAAAAAATTCACAAAATTCTAACCTTTCATCGAAGGAAAACAGTTGAAAGTGGGGGGGAAACTCACATTATGAAATAAATGTTTTTCTGCAATACATGTTGGCCACAATTATTGGCACCCCTAGAAATTCTTAGTAATAGTATATTCCCATTCATATTTACTTTTTTTTAGCACACCAGGGTGATCATGACCATGAAATTGTCCAGCCATGACACAGGAGAATAAACATGAGGAAACACAAAGGCCAAATTCCTTTAATCATTCATCACAATGAGAAAAACCAAAGAATATAGTTCTGATGTGCAGCAAAAGATTTTTGAGCTTCACAAAATAGAAAGTG
Organism: Chanodichthys erythropterus; assembly: GCF_024489055.1. Lineage (NCBI taxonomy): Eukaryota > Metazoa > Chordata > Actinopteri > Cypriniformes > Xenocyprididae > Chanodichthys > Chanodichthys erythropterus. The sequence continues at coordinate 8,378,990 of NC_090231.1, read as the reverse complement.
GCTGTAAGAAAATAGCTAAAGCATTGAAAATCCCCATTTCCACTATCAGGGCAATAATTAAGATGTTCCAATCAACTAAATATGTTACAAATCTGCCTGGTAGAGGATGTGTGTCTAAATCGCCCTAATGTGAAGTGAGGAGGAGAGTTTGAGTGGCCAAAGACTCTCCAAGGATCACAGCTTGGAGAATTGCAGAGATTAGTTGAGTCTTGAGTCTCAGAAAGCCTAAAAAAATGATCAAAAGCACCTATATCCCAACAAGATGTTCAGGAGGGTTTCAAGAAAAATCCACTGCTCTCATCCAGAAACAATCTCCAGCATATTCAGTTGTCAGACACGACTGGAACTTCCAACGGGATGAGCTTCTATGGTCAGATGAAACTAAAAGAAGAGCTTTTTGGCAGCAAACCCACGAGATGGATTTGGTGCACACATGGATAAAAAGTACCCCATGCCCACGGTTAAATATACTGCTGGATCTTTAATGTTGTGAGCTTATTTTTGTGCTGGAACATTTTCTCCTGGACATCTTGTTCAGATTCATGCTATCATGGATTCTATAAAATACCAACAGATAAAAAAAAAAATCAAACCCTGTCCGCTTCTGCTAGAAATCCTATAATGAGCCATGGTTGGATCTTCCATCAGGACAATGATCCAAAACAAACATCAAAACCAACACAAAAATGTGTCACTGAGCACAAAATGAAGCTTCTGCCATGGCCATCCCAGTCCCCTGACCTGAACCCTATAGGAAATGAGTGGAGTTAACTGAAGAGAAGAAGCACCAACATGGATCTGGGAATCTGAAGGATCTGGAGAGATTCTGCATGAAGGAGTGATCTCTGATCTCTTGTCAGGTGTTCTCCAAACTCATCAGGCATTATAGGTGAAGACTCAGAGGAGTTATCTTGGCAAAAGGAGGTTGCAAAAAGTTTTGAATAAAAGGGTGCCAATAATTGTGATCAATGTGTTTTGGAGAAAAACATTTATTTCATAATGTGAGTTTCCCCCCAGTTTCAATTATTTTCCTTAAATGAAAGGTTAGATTTTTGTGAATTTTTTGAATGAAAGATCAAAAGGATAAACAATGCAGATTTATTTTCACAGCAGCTTTTGCTCATAATTACTAAGGCTGCCAATAATTGTGGAGGGCACTGTAACTTAAGTAATTTTTACTTGGCCAGTTAAAGTTTGTTGAGTAATTTCTACTTAGTTGAAGATTCTTTTACAATTAATTTTTACTCAAACAATATAACACTAAATTAAACCATGCTTTTAAAGTGTATGTTTTACTTAGAAACATCTAAGTTAATAATACAATAGATATTGTGTAGACATCATATCTACATTATTAGAAGTAACGCAGCACCTGAACACAGAGACCTCAATACTTGGTACACAATACACAATGACTGTAACATTCGATGGATCATTTTTGAGTTTGATTGTGGCATTTTGAGTAGAAAATGAACTCCAAATGTCACAAAATGGCAAGTTATTAAACATAACCACAAAAGCAATGATAAAACAGTGTAAAAACAGCTGGAAAACTGCGAAAAATCAACCTCATTAATTATTCAAGGCCCATTGCATGATGGGAACACCAGTATCAGAAAAGTTGAGTAGTTTTACTTAATTTTATAATGTTGATATTTACGCTTTAATTTCTACAAGCTTAAATTGAGTACTAATATAGAATTTGCTTAGTTTTTTTTTTAATTAATTAACTAATTTTTTCATGTAAAAATTGCATTTGTTTTTTCTGTAGTATTTACTTCACCATAGAATCATTTTCTACAGTGTAGTAACACTTTACAATAAGGTTTTTTTTTTTGTTACATTTTTGTTAATTTAATTAACATGAACTAACAATGGAAAAATACTTCTAAAGCATTTATAAATTTTAATCTGTAAATATTTTCACCTTAACAAAGATTATTAAATAGTGTAACAAATGTATTGATCGTTGTTAGTTTATGCATTACCTAATGGGATGTTGTAAAGTGTTACCAATACATTTACATTTATTAAAATACATTTATTTTAATACATTTTAAAGTATTGAAATGTATTACAATTGAATACATTTAAGTTATAAAATTAAAATTTAAATAAATGTATACATGTGCATATCAGTAAAAAAAATGATTTAAACAACAGTCAGTCAGTTTGTTGCATTAGCATACATCTTTGAGGATGTTCAGGGAATGATGCGCAGTTACCAGTGATGCAGAAATGAGCGTAACAGATGGCTTTCCTTATTTTCAGTATCTTCTTTTGCTCTCCTCTTCTCTCTGAAACATTGACCACTCTGTTTCTTCTGCCTTCCAGATTGTTTGATAACTCCAACGAGGGCTTCAGGAACTGGGAGTTCATGACGGTGCATTGCTGGGGGGAAAGAGCGGAGGGCACGTGGACCCTGGAGATATCTGACTCGCCCTCTCAGCTGCGTAACCCGGAGGTGTTGGGTAAGGAATGAATGGAGGAATGAAGTTCAGACTGAATATGCTTCCAGTGCAGACAAAATAAAAAGGCAGTGTGGTGCGATGCTAGTCATGTTCAGTCTAGACATGGTGTAATCCTAAAACATATGACTCTGTTCCCAAATTCTGAGCCTAATTATAATGTTTGCCCCAATGGTACTAGTTTGCTTTCACACTATGTTGTTTCATACCAACTTCTGTAACAAATGTTAGTTAACATTAACAATGACAAACATAACGATAACATTAACTAACGTGAGACATAATTGTAAAGTGTTACGTTTGTTCTTTATAATTTTTTTATAACATTTGTTTACTTTAAAAGAATTTTGTGTCGCTTTATTGTATTTAGATGTTCAGCTCTTTTTGTTATAAGAAAAAAATTATTAAACCTGTTATAGTATGACAAAAATTTTTGCAGCTTATTTCAGTATTGTGATAATCCCGTATATCGTGATAAAAGCTTCAGCAATTAACGCAAAATGAAAATTTGATTACTTTCGCAATTTATTTTATTTTATTTTACAAATCATTTTGGCTCTCAGTACTACATGCAGTTGTTTTTATTTATTTATTTATTATTATTTTTTATTTTTAATAATCATTTTGGCTCTTAGTACTACATGCAGTTGTTTTTATTTATTTATTATTTTTTATTTTTAATAATCATTTTGGCTCTTAGTACTACATGCAGTTGTTTTTATTTATTTATTATTTTTTATTTTTAATAATCATTTTGGCTCTTAGTACTACATGCAGTTGTTTTTATTTTTTATTTTATTTTATTTTATTTTATTTTAATAATCATTTTGGCTATCAGTACTATATGTAGTTGTTTTTATTTATTTATTTATTTTGTATTTTATTTTACTTTTATAATCATTTTGGCTCTCCGTACTACATGCAATTTTTATTTTATTTTATTTTACAAATAATTTTGGCTCTCAATACTACATGCAGTTATTTTTATTTATTATTTTTTATTTTATTTTACAAATCATTTTGGCTCTCAGTACTTCATGCAGTTGTTTATTTATTTATTATTTAATTTAATCTTATTTTATTTTAATAATCATTTTGGCTCTCAGTACTACATGCAGTTATTTTTATTTATTTTTTACTTTTATTTTTTATTATATTTTATTTTGGCTCAGAACTAGATGCAGTAATTGTAGCATCATGTTTTGCAAAAAAATAACCAATACAATGTATAACATTTTACATCAGTTATGTTCTTAAAACCTAGTAAACTACTTTGCTGTTTCTAGGGCAGCTGATTTCTTAATCCTAATGGAAATAAAAACTGCAGTCCCAGATGGACTTTTGTCCATGTTTTTCTACACTGATTTCTGGCTTTTTTGCTTGTTTGGAATTTTTTGCATTCTTGTACTTGCATCAAGTATGATTCTAACTTAAATGAATGACATTTTTGCTTATTGCAAACTTACTTTGAGACGTGCTGCAGATTAAAGTTGTTCTTTCCTCTTCTGATTTCTCATCAGGACTGATTCATTGCAATGCATATCACAACTTTCTTTGTCTGACTTCATTGCTCCGTCTCTTGCTCTTTCTTCTCTCTCAGGTAAGCTGAAGGAGTGGACACTAATCCTGCACGGCACGTCTGAACACCCCTATCAAACCCAGGGTTCCCACCACTCTCGCTCCAGGATGCTGGAAATTCCCACAGCAGGCAAGGAGCTGAAAAACCCAGATTCTGTGCCAGGAGCCCCTGAGCATGAAGAGGAGGAAGAGGAGGAATATAATGGTACTCTCAGTAATACCTAGACAAGTTAAAAAGTTTGGGGTCGGTAAGATTTTTTTATTTTTAATCTTCTGCTCACCAAGGCTGCATTTATTTGATCAAAAAGACAGTAAAAACTGTGAAATATGATTGCAATTTAAAATATTTCTGTGATCAAAGCTGAATTTTCAGCATCATTACTCCAGTCTTCAGTGTCACATGATCCTTCAAAAATCATTCTAATATGATGATTTGCTGCTCAAGAAACATCTATTATTCTTATTATCAGTGTTGAAAACAGTTGTGCAGCTTCATATTTTAGCGGAAACTGTGATACATCTTTTCAAGATTATTTGATCAATAGAAAGTTCAGAAGAACAGCATTTATTTGAAATATAAATCTTTTGTAAAATTTATAAATGTCTTTACTGTCACTTTTGATCAATTTAATACATCCGTGTTAAATAAAAGTATTAATTTCTTTAAAAAAAAAAAACATACTGACCACAAACTTTTGGACGGTAGTGTATTTATAATCATTTATTATCAACTCTTCCAAAACCCATTTTAAATATGGAAAAACATGCAAAAGGGGCAGGTGATGAACAAGAAACATGTAATCATGTAAATACAGAACATTGTTAAATAATGGACTGAAAAAAATTGAAACTTAAAAACAAAACAACAGCTATTAATAACTACGGAAGAGGATTAGGGCCAAGCAATAATAAAAAAATAAAACCATCTCGAGATTGGTTATAAAATTGATTTGGAGATAAAAGTCAAGATAAAATGTTGAGAATAAAGTCATTAAATTATGAGAATAAAGTCATTAATTTACAAGAAATTACGAGAACAAATTTGTTAAATTATGAGAAAAATATCGTTAAATTTAGAGAAAAAAGTCGAGATAAAATGTTGAGAATAAACTCATTAAATTATGAGAAAAAAGTCATTAAATTACGTGAAAAAAGTCAAGATAAAATGTTGAGAATAAACTCATTAAATTACGAGAATAAACTCATTAAATTATGAGAATAAACTCATTAAATTATGAGAATAAACTCATTAAATTATGAGAAAAAAGTCATTAAATTACGTGAAAAAAGTCAAGATAAAATGTTGAGAATAAACTCATTAAATTATGAGAAAAAAGTCATTAAATTACGTGAAAAAAGTCAAGATAAAATGTTGAGAATAAACTCATTAAATTATGAGAATAAACTCATTAAATTATAAGAATAAACTCATTAAATTATGAGAATAAAGTTATTAAATTACGAGAAAAATTTGTAATTTAACGAATTTGTTCTCGAAATTTAACAAGTTTTTTTTCTAAATTTAACAACTTTAATCTCGAGATGGTTTTATTTTTTTATTATTGCTTGGCCGTAATCCTCTTCCGTAAATAACAAATATAAGTCACATGAAATATATTTGTTACTGTATTATTATTGAAGCAACAAATAAGAAGTTAAAAACCCAAACACAATTAGATTTTCATTTGACTTGATTTTAATAAATAGTATAATCATATTAATATGTATCTTATATAAATATGATTGTACTTGTTGCTTTTTGATAGTGTAAGATAGTCTAGAAACCATGTAAACAGAACTGAAACATGGTAAGAACATTTTAAGATTAAGAACACAAGACTTGAAAGCAAAGCAAAGAAACTGTCTATGTTTTTATCTTATGTGATATAGTGCAAAATGAACAATTCCTAGTCCAAAAATGATCATCTATATCAACCTAATGAGCTTTATTATTATAATAAATCTGGAATTGTTGACTCTCTGACATCTTGCTTATGTTACTCATTTGGAAGTCGTATGGAATAAAAGAACCTGTTATAATGAATAAATGCAAATGTTATCTAGTATATCTATGAATCAGATTTATGGCGTTGCTTGTTTTTCATTATATTTCAGGTCCGTGTCATCATGAATGTGGAGATCAGGGCTGTGATGGGCCGGATGCTGATCATTGCCTCAATTGCATTCACTTCAGTCTGGGCAGCCTCAAATCTGGCAGGTAAAGTGGTCGTCTAGAAAGAGGACAATTATATTTAAACTCTGTTTCAGTTTAGTGTTATAGATATTTGTGGGCGGTACGTCAAAAGTCATGGTATATGAGTATTTTTTTATGTTTCCCACTTAAAATATCTACTTTATAAAGGTACTTTATTAATGTACTTTTTTGTCAACTATATAGTTAGAGAATATACAGTAGATTTATGTTCCCCTCATTTTTCTTCATCTCTTATCCTCCTTGTAGGACATGTGTTAGTCACTGTCCACTAGGCTACTTTGAGGACGTAGACGCCCGTAGATGTCGTCGCTGTAACAGAGGCTGTGAGAAATGTGTCGGTCGTGGACCGAACGAGTGTAGATCTTGCCGGAGAGGTCTTTATTTCTACTCGAAGGAGAGCATCTGTGTGGAAACCTGTCCCACCGGCTGCTTCCATGACGAGGGTGAGTCCAACAAAGATTGTTGCATTGCACTTATGTGTTTTTTTTTTTTTGAGCTGATCTTTCTGAATTACCATATATGTCCAGTAAATTAGGTGTAGGATTTACTTTGAAACAGTTTTCATTCAGAAATTGCTAGTAAATTTCACTAATAATTTCAAAGAAGTAACACATTTTGAAATTGTGTAATAGAAAGACTGTATATGAAACCATACAAAAAGAAATGAAGTATGTTGTCCATTTATTTACATTTAGTCATTAACAGGTGCTGTTAATCGGAAAAAAAATATTATCTCCTTTTTATAAATATATAATAACAGAACAGAGCATGTTTGCATCATTCGGCCCATGGGCACAGAGCATTTACATGTTTCTGACTAATTTTGCATTTGCATATGGGTTGTTGCGGGTTTATCGTCCCTTGTTGTTTCCATCTTGTTGATAACAGATGCTGGGATGGAGATGAGCTGTAGTTATCTCCACAAATCAGCTTGTTGATTGAGCGTCTTTCACAGTCCGCCTGTGATGCGTATGAGGATGATAAAAGCCAGCAAAGACTTGGTTTATCACTGTTTGTGCATGCTGGCCTCAGCTGTTGAACACATGCAGAGCTGTGCATGTGGAACAGATGTTGATAGGATATGTGTTTAGTGGCACCATGAATGGATGAAATTTGCACATACCCAAGTATGAATTGCATCCAGATGCACTGATTCCATGTCATTCTGTGCACATGTATTTGGTTCATTTTGTATCTGAATAAATCAGCGAATTTTCAGTGTGTGATACATGTGATTGAATCCGTCTTTAATAACACCCGGTATATTTGCTACTTTAATGTGCCATCTGTGCAGGGTAAAACTGCTTTGAATACGCAAATTTAAAGCTGCAGTAAGCCATTTCTGAGAACTGCTGTTGAAAGTGGATTGGACTGAGCAGCACAACACACTTGTAGCCACTCAACAGAATGGGGTGTGTTCACTCATTATGGGGGAGGAGAGAGAGTGAGCCAATCAGCAGCAGAAGGGGTGTGTCACTCATTATGGGGGAGGAGAGAGAGAGAGCCAATTATCAGCAGAAGGGGGTGTGTCACTCATTATGGGGGAGGAGAGAGAGAGAGCCAATCATCAGCAGAAGGGGGTGTGTCACTCATTATGGGGGAGGAGAGAGAGAGAGCCAATAATCAGCAGAAGGGGTGTGTCACTCATTATGGGGGAGGAGAGAGAGCCAATCAGCAGAAGGGGTGTGTCCACTCATTATGGGGGAGGAGAGAGAGAGAGACAATCATCAGCAGAAGGGCTGTGTCACTGGTTATGGGGGAGGAGAGAGAGAGAGAGCCAATCATCAGCAGTATGGGGTGTGTCTATTCATTATGGGGGAGGAGAGAGAGCCAATCATCAGCAGAAGGGGGTGTGTCACTCATTATGGGGGAGGAGAGAGAGAGAGCCAATCATCAGCAGAAGGGGTGTGTCACTCATTATGGGGGAGGAGAGAGAGAGCCAATCATCAGCAGAAGGGGGTGTGTCCATTCATTATGGGGGAGGAGAGAGAGAGAGCCAATCATCAGCAGAAGGGGTGTGTCACTCATTATGGGGGAGGAGAGAGAGAGAGCCAATCATCAGCAGAAGGGGGTGTGTCCATTCATTATGGGGGAGGAGAGAGAGAGAGCCAATCATCAGCAGAAGGGGGTGTGTCCATTCATTATGGGGGAGGAGAGAGAGAGAGCCAATCATCAGCAGAAGGGGTGTGTCACTCATTATGGGGGAGGAGAGAGAGAGAGCCAATCATCAGCAGAAGGGGGTGTGTCTATTCATTATGGGGGAGGAGAGAGAGCCAATCATCAGCAGAAGGGGGTGTGTCACTCATTATGGGGGAGGAGAGAGCGAGAGCCAATCATCAGCAGATGGGGTGTGTCACTCATTATGGGGGAGGAGAGAGAGAGAGCCAATCATCAGCAGTATGGGGTGTGTCACTGGTTATGGGGGAGGAGAGAGAGAGAGCCAATCATAAGCAGAAGGGGTGTGTCACTCATTATGGGGGAGGAGAGAGAGAGAGCCAATCATCAGCAGAAGGGGGTGTGTCCATTCATTATGGGGGAGGAGAGAGAGAGAGCCAATCATCAGCAGAAGGGGTGTGTCACTCATTATGGGGGAGGAGAGAGAGAGAGCCAATCATCAGCAGTATGGGGTGTGTCACTCATTATGGGGGAGGAGAGAGAGAGAGAGCCAATCATCAGCAGAAGGGGGTGTGTCACTCATTATGGGTGAGGAGAGAGAGTGAGCCAATCAGCAGTATGGGGTGTGTCCATTCATTATGGGGGAGGAGAGAGAGTGAGCCAATCAGCAGTAGGGGGCATGTCCACTCATGGGGAGGAGAGAGAGTGAGCCAATCAGCAGTAGGGGGCGTGTCCACTCATGGGGAGGAGAGAGAGTGAGCCAATCAGCAGTAGGGGGCGTGTCCACTCATGGGGAGGAGAGAGAGTGAGCAAGAGGGAGATTCAAAGACTGTAGAAAGAGAGATGGCTGAGAGACATTACAAAAGAGAAAAGGTCAGAGAAGAATCACTGAAGAAAGAAGAGTTATGATCAGGCAAGAGCTTTAGGACCCATATTAATATTAGAAAAGCTTTTCAATGCTGGAGAGACAATAGAGAGTGGGAACCCTAAAAATGGATTGGTTTTGCTTTGTTTCACAGAAACAAGGTATGCTGTTGTTGTGATGTTAGCTATAGTAACAGGACAGTTTTGAGTGAGTGGCAAAACATCCTGCAGCATGACTGGATTTAATAGGGGAAACTATTGAATGATTATCTGATTGAATTAAAGGCAGTTGGACTCAACAGTGATCCTTCCAACTCACCTAAGAACCAGTGGTCTGTGAACATTGACAGTGGCCAGGAATTGGGTTTCCTGACATTTATATATTCTTGGGAAATACATAAAGCAGAGCCTGTGAACGTATTATCTGCTAGACAACATTACAATTTAGTTAGATCTAAATTCAGATGATCGCTTGTATTATTGTTAGAAGGGGGCGTACGGGACACCCCCGCAGCCCCCGCGGTGCATGGGGGCCCCCACCCTATGATGGGCCCCGTCGCAGATTCACCTATTTAGGCTAGACTACTTTATAGCCTTCGCTTTTTTTTTTAGAACTGAACTCAATTGACTAAAGATGAAAATAAAGCATCCAACTGAATTTTGTATTTTTCATTTTGTATCTGAATAAATCAGCGAATTTTCAGTGTGTGATACATGTGATTGAATCCGTCTTTAATAACACCCGGTATATTTGCTACTTTAATGTGCCATCTGTGCAGGGTAAAACTGCTTTGAATACGCAAATTTAAAGCTGCAGTAAGCCATTTCTGAGAACTGCTGTTGAAAGTGGATTGGACTGAGCAGCACAACACACTTGTAGCCACTCAACAGAATGGGGTGTGTTCACTCATTATGGGGGAGGAGAGAGAGTGAGCCAATCAGCAGCAGAAGGGGTGTGTCACTCATTATGGGGGAGGAGAGAGAGAGAGCCAATTATCAGCAGAAGGGGGTGTGTCACTCATTATGGGGGAGGAGAGAGAGAGAGCCAATCATCAGCAGAAGGGGGTGTGTCACTCATTATGGGGGAGGAGAGAGAGAGAGCCAATAATCAGCAGAAGGGGTGTGTCACTCATTATGGGGGAGGAGAGAGAGCCAATCAGCAGAAGGGGTGTGTCCACTCATTATGGGGGAGGAGAGAGAGAGAGACAATCATCAGCAGAAGGGCTGTGTCACTGGTTATGGGGGAGGAGAGAGAGAGAGAGCCAATCATCAGCAGTATGGGGTGTGTCTATTCATTATGGGGGAGGAGAGAGAGCCAATCATCAGCAGAAGGGGGTGTGTCACTCATTATGGGGGAGGAGAGAGAGAGAGCCAATCATCAGCAGAAGGGGTGTGTCACTCATTATGGGGGAGGAGAGAGAGAGCCAATCATCAGCAGAAGGGGGTGTGTCCATTCATTATGGGGGAGGAGAGAGAGAGAGCCAATCATCAGCAGAAGGGGTGTGTCACTCATTATGGGGGAGGAGAGAGAGAGAGCCAATCATCAGCAGAAGGGGGTGTGTCCATTCATTATGGGGGAGGAGAGAGAGAGAGCCAATCATCAGCAGAAGGGGGTGTGTCCATTCATTATGGGGGAGGAGAGAGAGAGAGCCAATCATCAGCAGAAGGGGTGTGTCACTCATTATGGGGGAGGAGAGAGAGAGCCAATCATCAGCAGAAGGGGGTGGGACACTCATTAGGGGGGAGGAGAGAGAGAGAGCCAATCATCAGCAGAAGGGGGTGTGTCACTCATTATGGGGGAGGAGAGAGAGAGAGAGAGAGAGAGCCAATAATCAGCAGAAGGGGTGTGTCACTCATTATGGGGGAGGAGAGAGATAGAGCCAATCAGCAGAAGGGGTGTGTCCACTCATTATGGGGGAGGAGAGAGAGAGAGCCAATCATCAGCAGAAGGTGTGTGTCACTGGTAATGGGGGAGGAGAGAGAGAGAGAGCCAATCATCAGCAGAAGGGGGTGTGTCACTCATTATGGGTGAGGAGAGAGAGTGAGCCAATCAGCAGTATGGGGTGTGTCCATTCATTATGGGGGAGGAGAGAGAGTGAGCCAATCAGCAGTAGGGGGCATGTCCACTCATGGGGAGGAGAGAGAGTGAGCCAATCAGCAGTAGGGGGCGTGTCCACTCATGGGGAGGAGAGAGAGTGAGCCAATCAGCAGTAGGGGGCGTGTCCACTCATGGGGAGGAGAGAGAGTGAGCAAGAGGGAGATTCAAAGACTGTAGAAAGAGAGATGGCTGAGAGACATTACAAAAGAGAAAAGGTCAGAGAAGAATCACTGAAGAAAGAAGAGTTATGATCAGGCAAGAGCTTTAGGACCCATATTAATATTAGAAAAGCTTTTCAATGCTGGAGAGACAATAGAGAGTGGGAACCCTAAAAATGGATTGGTTTTGCTTTGTTTCACAGAAACAAGGTATGCTGTTGTTGTGATGTTAGCTATAGTAACAGGACAGTTTTGAGTGAGTGGCAAAACATCCTGCAGCATGACTGGATTTAATAGGGGAAACTATTGAATGATTATCTGATTGAATTAAAGGCAGTTGGACTCAACAGTGATCCTTCCAACTCACCTAAGAACCAGTGGTCTGTGAACATTGACAGTGGCCAGGAATTGGGTTTCCTGACATTTATATATTCTGGGGAAATACATAAAGCAGAGCCTGTGAACGTATTATCTGCTAGACAACATTACAATTTAGGTAGATCTAAATTCAGATGATCGCTTGTATTATTGTTAGAAGGGGGCGTACGGGACACCCCCGCAGCCCCCGCGGTGCGTGGGGGCCCCCACCCTATGATGGGCCCCGTCGCAGATTCACCTATTTAGGCTAGACTACTTTATAGCCTTCGCTTTTTTTTTAGAACTGAACTCAATTGACTAAAGATGAAAATAAAGCATCCAACTGAAGCCCAAAAATGCAAGCAGAAGATCATAGAAAATAGTGGTAAATTACCACAAAAGGGGGAAAAATTCATCACTGTTGTTTCCATCGCCGTTTGTAAGGTAGCCAAGACAACAGCAAGCTTTGATGCGCTGTGTTACTGTTAGCGAATCTGTGCCGAGACAAATAAATATGTTCGTCTTTGCTGAGACATTATTATTAGGGCCCAAGCGAAAATTCGCGCAGGGCCCTCTTGTTCTTCTAAGGATTATTAGGGCCCAAGCGAAAATTCGCGCAGGGCCCTCTTGTTCTTCTAAGGATTATTATTTATTTTTTTTTTTTTCCGTCTTCCGGGGCTTTTTGGGGGCCTTAACATGCTCAAAAACTCTTGAAAATTGGCACACACATTGGAATCCGCGGCCATTAGGACGCCGGAGAGGCTGGTACCCGGGCGTGGCAGGGGGGCTCGACAGCGCCCCCTTGAAAAAAGTCTGAAAATTTGGTCCATATATTAAACATGCTTGCACGTATTAGTATGAAACTCAGTACACATATAGACCTCATCGGTCCGAACAACTTTCGCGCTCTAAGTTAATCGCCACGCCAACAGGAAGTCAGCTATTAAGGGTTGTTTGAAAAACGCATGCTCTGGAATTTGATATACTCCTCCTAGACGATTAATCCGATCGCCACCAAACTCGGTCAGCATGAAGTCAAGACACTGATGATTAAAAATTGCCAGGGGATTTTTGATATCTCGAACGGTTTGGCCGTGGCGAGGCAACGAATTTATGGCGAGAAAAAGGAAACAGGAAATGTGTTATAACGTCTTAATACATATATTGATCTTTATGAAACTTCACGAGTGTGTTCGTTATAGGAGTCTGATCACATGGATGTGACTATTGTGAGTCAAAGTTATAGCGCCACCAACTGGCAGCAGGAAGTGTATCACTTTTTGAAATGTTTTGAGATCACCCTCTTATTTTTACCTGATTTGCTTCAAACTTCATCAGTGTAATGTCAATACACAGCAGATGTAGACCTATGACAGGATTTTTGATATTTGAAATATTGTTGCCATGGCAACAGGTCAAACTGTAATAATATTCTTGAGTGTTTTTGAGGCTCTTAACATGCTTCAAATTGCATGAAACTCGACACACACATCAATATTGTCAACCAGTAGACATGGACAAAGCCATAGAAATGGGCGTGGTGGAGGGGCTCAGTAGCGCCACCTTTTGACAAAAGTGGGGGGTTAGTTTTTCCTACAGTCACCAAACTCGGTACACATATTATTCTCATCAAGCCGGACAATTTTCTAATTTACATTCATTAGCTCCGACCAACAGGAAGTCAGCTATTTTGGTTTGAATGTTAATTTTTTGAAAAAACAGGCTATGAATTTTATACTACTACTCCTACAGGGTTTATCCAATTTACACCAAGCTTTTTTAACTTGTTGCGAACACATTGAAGTTATTTAATTGCAAACGGATTTTGGATATCTCAAACGGTTTGGCCGTGGCGAGGCAACGAATTTATGGCGAGAAAAGGGAAACAGGAAATGTGTTATAACTTCTGCATACATTGATTGATGTTTATGAAACTTCAGGAGTGTGTTGGTTGTAGTAGTCTGATCACATGGATGTAACTATTGTGAGTCAAAGTTATAGCGCCACCAAATGGCAGCAAGAAGTGTATCACTTTTAAAATGCTTTGAGATCACCCTCTTATTTTTACCTGATTTGCTTCAAACTTCATCAGTGTAATGTCAATACACAGCAGATGTAGACCTATGACAGGATTTTTGATATTTGAAATATTGTTGCCATGGCAACAGGTCAAACTGTAATAATATTCTTGAGTGTTTTTGAGGCTCTTAACATGCTTCAAATTGCATGAAACTCGACACACACATCAATATTGTCAACCAGTAGACATGGACAAAGCCATAGAAATGGGCGTGGTGGAGGGGCTCAGTAGCGCCACCTTTTGACAAAAGTGGGGGTTAGTTTTTCCTACAGTCACCAAACTCGGTACACATATTATTCTCATCAAGCCGGACAATTTTCTAATTTACATTCATTAGCTCCGACCAACAGGAAGTCAGCTATTTTGGTTTGAATGTTAATTTTTTGAAAAAACAGGCTATGAATTTTATACTACTACTCTTACAGGGTTTATCCAATTTACACCAAGCTTTTTTAACTTGTTGCTAACACATTGAAGTTGTTTAATTGCAAACGGATTTTGGATATCTCAAACGGTTTGGCCGTGGCGAGGCAACGAATTTATGGCAAGAAAAGGGAAACAAAGTGTTATAACTTCTGCATACATTAATTGATTTTGATGAAACTTTGGCTTAGTCTTCGTTGTACAAGGCTGATCACATGGATTTGACTATTGTGATTCAAAGTCATAGCGCCACCAACTGGAAGCAGAAAATGTGTCACTTTCAGCATACATTGAGATCACCCTCTTATTTTTACCTGATTTGCTTCAAAATTCATCAGAATAATGTTAAAACTTGGCACATGTAATCCTTTAAAAAATGGGCAGGGAGGAGGGGCTCTATAACGGCACCTTGTAGTGCAGTAAATGTGGAGTGAATTTGACATAGTCCTTTGATGTTTAACCGTTTTAAGTGCCTATTGCCCGCTGTGCACAGTTGCCCTGAAGCCACCGGGGTGGCGGTGCCACCGGGCTTGGGCCCGCCATCGCTGCTCGCAGCTATATTTATTTTTAGGGCCCAAGCGAAAATTCGCGCAGGGCCCTCTTGTTCTTCTAAGGATTATTAGGGCCCAAGCGAAAATTCGCGCAGGGCCCTCTTGTTCTTCTAAGGATTATTATTATTATTTTTTTTTTTTTATTTTTTTTTTTTTTTTTTTTTTTTCCGTCTTCCGGGGCTTTTTGGGGGCCTTAACATGCTCAAAAACTCTTGAAAATTGGCACACACATTGGAATCCGCGGCCATTAGGACGCCGGAGAGGCTGGTACCCGGGCGTGGCAGGGGGGCTCGACAGCGCCCCCTTGAAAAAAGTCTGAAAATTTGGTCCATATATTAAACATGCTTGCACGTATTAGTATGAAACTCGGTACACATATAGACCTCATCGGGCCGAACAACTTTCGCGCTCTAAGTTAATCGCCACGCCAACAGGAAGTCAGCTATTAAGGGTTGTTTGAAAAACGCATGCTCTGGAATTTGATATACTCCTCCTAGACGATTAATCCGATCGCCACCAAACTCGGTCAGCATGAAGTCAAGACACTGATGATTAAAAATTGCCAGGGGATTTTTGATATCTCGAACGGTTTGGCCGTGGCGAGGCAACGAATTTATGGCGAGAAAAAGGAAACAGGAAATGTGTTATAACGTCTTAATACATATATTGATCTTTATGAAACTTCACGAGTGTGTTCGTTATAGGAGTCTGATCACATGGATGTGACTATTGTGAGTCAAAGTTATAGCGCCACCAACTGGCAGCAGGAAGTGTATCACTTTTTGAAATGTTTTGAGATCACCCTCTTATTTTTACCTGATTTGCTTCAAACTTCATCAGTGTAATGTCAATACACAGCAGATGTAGACCTATGACAGGATTTTTGATATTTGAAATATTGTTGCCATGGCAACAGGTCAAACTGTAATAATATTCTTGAGTGTTTTTGAGGCTCTTAACATGCTTCAAATTGCATGAAACTCGACACACACATCAATATTGTCAACCAGTAGACATGGACAAAGCCATAGAAATGGGCGTGGTGGAGGGGCTCAGTAGCGCCACCTTTTGACAAAAGTGGGGGGTTAGTTTTTCCTACAGTCACCAAACTCGGTACACATATTATTCTCATCAAGCCGGACAATTTTCTAATTTACATTCATTAGCTCCGACCAACAGGAAGTCAGCTATTTTGGTTTGAATGTTAATTTTTTGAAAAAACAGGCTATGAATTTTATACTACTACTCCTACAGGGTTTATCCAATTTACACCAAGCTTTTTTTAACTTGTTGCGAACACATTGAAGTTATTTAATTGCAAACGGATTTTGGATATCTCAAACGGTTTGGCCGTGGCGAGGCAACGAATTTATGGCGAGAAAAGGGAAACAGGAAATGTGTTATAACTTCTGCATACATTGATTGATGTTTATGAAACTTCAGGAGTGTGTTGGTTGTAGTAGTCTGATCACATGGATGTAACTATTGTGAGTCAAAGTTATAGCGCCACCAAATGGCAGCAAGAAGTGTATCACTTTTAAAATGCTTTGAGATCACCCTCTTATTTTTACCTGATTTGCTTCAAACTTCATCAGTGTAATGTCAATACACAGCAGATGTAGACCTATGACAGGATTTTTGATATTTGAAATATTGTTGCCATGGCAACAGGTCAAACTGTAATAATATTCTTGAGTGTTTTTGAGGCTCTTAACATGCTTCAAATTGCATGAAACTCGACACACACATCAATATTGTCAACCAGTAGACATGGACAAAGCCATAGAAATGGGCGTGGTGGAGGGGCTCAGTAGCGCCACCTTTTGACACAAGTGGTTGGGTTAGTTTTTCCTACAGTCACCAAACTCGGTACACATATTATTCTCATCAAGCCGGACAATTTTCTAATTTACATTCATTAGCTCCGACCAACAGGAAGTCAGCTATTTTGGTTTGAATGTTAATTTTTTGAAAAAACAGGCTATGAATTTTATACTACTACTCTTACAGGGTTTATCCAATTTACACCAAGCTTTTTTTAACTTGTTGCTAACACATTGAAGTTGTTTAATTGCAAACGGATTTTGGATATCTCAAACGGTTTGGCCGTGGCGAGGCAACGAATTTATGGCAAGAAAAGGGAAACAAAGTGTTATAACTTCTGCATACATTAATTGATTTTGATGAAACTTTGGCTTAGTCTTCGTTGTACAAGGCTGATCACATGGATTTGACTATTGTGATTCAAAGTCATAGCGCCACCAACTGGAAGCAGAAAATGTGTCACTTTCAGCATACATTGAGATCACCCTCTTATTTTTACCTGATTTGCTTCAAAATTCATCAGAATAATGTTAAAACTTGGCACATGTAATCCTTTAAAAAATGGGCAGGGAGGAGGGGCTCTATAACGGCACCTTGTAGTGCAGTAAATGTGGAGTGAATTTGACATAGTCCTTTGATGTTTAACCGTTTTAAGTGCCTATTGCCCGCTGTGCACAGTTGCCCTGAAGCCACCGGGGTGGCGGTGCCACCGGGCTTGGGCCCGCCATCGCTGCTCGCAGCTATATTTATTTTTAGGGCCCAAGCGAAAATTCGCGCAGGGCCCTCTTGTTCTTCTAAGGATTATTAGGGCCCAAGCGAAAATTCGCGCAGGGCCCTCTTGTTCTTCTAAGGATTATTATTATTTTTTTTTTTTTATTTTTTTTATTTATTTATTTATTTTTTTTCCGTCTTCCGGGGCTTTTTGGGGGCCTTAACATGCTCAAAAACTCTTGAAAATTGGCACACACATTGGAATCCGCGGCCATTAGGACGCCGGAGAGGCTGGTACCCGGGCGTGGCAGGGGGGCTCGACAGCGCCCCCTTGAAAAAAGTCTGAAAATTTGGTCCATATATTAAACATGCTTGCACGTATTAGTATGAAACTCGGTACACATATAGACCTCATCGGGCCGAACAACTTTCGCGCTCTAAGTTAATCGCCACGCCAACAGGAAGTCAGCTATTAAGGGTTGTTTGAAAAACGCATGCTCTGGAATTTGATATACTCCTCCTAGACGATTAATCCGATCGCCACCAAACTCGGTCAGCATGAAGTCAAGACACTGATGATTAAAAATTGCCAGGGGATTTTTGATATCTCGAACGGTTTGGCCGTGGCGAGGCAACGAATTTATGGCGAGAAAAAGGAAACAGGAAATGTGTTATAACGTCTTAATACATATATTGATCTTTATGAAACTTCACGAGTGTGTTCGTTATAGGAGTCTGATCACATGGATGTGACTATTGTGAGTCAAAGTTATAGCGCCACCAACTGGCAGCAGGAAGTGTATCACTTTTTGAAATGTTTTGAGATCACCCTCTTATTTTTACCTGATTTGCTTCAAACTTCATCAGTGTAATGTCAATACACAGCAGATGTAGACCTATGACAGGATTTTTGATATTTGAAATATTGTTGCCATGGCAACAGGTCAAACTGTAATAATATTCTTGAGTGTTTTTGAGGCTCTTAACATGCTTCAAATTGCATGAAACTCGACACACACATCAATATTGTCAACCAGTAGACATGGACAAAGCCATAGAAATGGGCGTGGTGGAGGGGCTCAGTAGCGCCACCTTTTGACAAAAGTGGGGGTTAGTTTTTCCTACAGTCACCAAACTCGGTACACATATTATTCTCATCAAGCCGGACAATTTTCTAATTTACATTCATTAGCTCCGACCAACAGGAAGTCAGCTATTTTGGTTTGAATGTTAATTTTTTGAAAAAACAGGCTATGAATTTTATACTACTACTCCTACAGGGTTTATCCAATTTACACCAAGCTTTTTTTAACTTGTTGCGAACACATTGAAGTTGTTTAATTGCAAACGGATTTTGGATATCTCAAACGGTTTGGCCGTGGCGAGGCAACGAATTTATGGCGAGAAAAGGGAAACAGGAAATGTGTTATAACTTCTGCATACATTGATTGATGTTTATGAAACTTCAGGAGTGTGTTGGTTGTAGTAGTCTGATCACATGGATGTAACTATTGTGAGTCAAAGTTATAGCGCCCCCAAATGGCAGCAAGAAGTGTATCACTTTTAAAATGCTTTGAGATCACCCTCTTATTTTTACCTGATTTGCTTCAAACTTCATCAGTGTAATGTCAATACACAGCAGATGTAGACCTATGACAGGATTTTTGATATTTGAAATATTGTTGCCATGGCAACAGGTCAAACTGTAATAATATTCTTGAGTGTTTTTGAGGCTCTTAACATGCTTCAAATTGCATGAAACTCGACACACACATCAATATTGTCAACCAGTAGACATGGACAAAGCCATAGAAATGGGCGTGGTGGAGGGGCTCAGTAGCGCCACCTTTTGACAAAAGTGGGGGGGTTAGTTTTTCCTACAGTCACCAAACTCGGTACACATATTATTCTCATCAAGCCGGACAATTTTCTAATTTACATTCATTAGCTCCGACCAACAGGAAGTCAGCTATTTTGGTTTGAATGTTAATTTTTTGAAAAAACAGGCTATGAATTTTATACTACTACTCCTACAGGGTTTATCCAATTTACACCAAGCTTTTTTTAACTTGTTGCTAACACATTGAAGTTGTTTAATTGCAAACGGATTTTGGATATCTCAAACGGTTTGGCCGTGGCGAGGCAACGAATTTATGGCAAGAAAAGGGAAACAAAGTGTTATAACTTCTGCATACATTAATTGATTTTGATGAAACTTTGGCTTAGTCTTCGTTGTACAAGGCTGATCACATGGATTTGAGTATTGTGATTCAAAGTCATAGCGCCACCAACTGGAAGCAGAAAATGTGTCACTTTCAGCATACATTGAGATCACCCTCTTATTTTTACCTGATTTGCTTCAAAATTCATCAGAATAATGTTAAAACTTGGCACATGTAATCCTTTGAAAATGGGCAGGGAGGAGGGGCTCTATAGCGGCACCTTGTAGTGCAGTAAATGTGGAGTGAATTTGACATAGTCCTTTGATGTTTAACCGTTTTAAGTGCCTATTGCCCGCTGTGCACAGTTGCCCTGAAGCCACCGGGGTGGCGGTGCCACCGGGCTTGGGCCCGCCATCGCTGCTCGTTATTATTATTATTATTATTTTTTTTTTTTTTTTTTTTTTTCGTCTTCCGGGGCTTTTTGGGGGCCTTAACATGCTCAAAAACTCTTGAAAATTGGCACACACATTGGAATCCGCGGCCATTAGGACGCCGGAGAGGCTGGTACCCGGGCGTGGCAGGGGGCCTCGACAGCGCCCCCTTGAAAAAAGTCTGAAAATTTGGTCCATATATTAAACATGCTTGCACGTATTAGTATGAAACTCGGTACACATATAGACCTCATCGGGCCGAACAACTTTCGCGCTCTAAGTTAATCGCCACGCCAACAGGAAGTCAGCTATTAAGGGTTGTTTGAAAAACGCATGCTCTGGAATTTGATATACTCCTCCTAGACGATTAATCCGATCGCCACCAAACTCGGTCAGCATGAAGTCAAGACACTGATGATTAAAAATTGCCAGGGGATTTTTGATATCTCGAACGGTTTGGCCGTGGCGAGGCAACGAATTTATGGCGAGAAAAAGGAAACAGGAAATGTGTTATAACGTCTTAATACATATATTGATCTTTATGAAACTTCACGAGTGTGTTCGTTATAGGAGTCTGATCACATGGATGTGACTATTGTGAGTCAAAGTTATAGCGCCACCAACTGGCAGCAGGAAGTGTATCACTTTTTGAAATGTTTTGAGATCACCCTCTTATTTTTACCTGATTTGCTTCAAACTTCATCAGTGTAATGTCAATACACAGCAGATGTAGACCTATGACAGGATTTTTGATATTTGAAATATTGTTGCCATGGCAACAGGTCAAACTGTAATAATATTCTTGAGTGTTTTTGAGGCTCTTAACATGCTTCAAATTGCATGAAACTCGACACACACATCAATATTGTCAACCAGTAGACATGGACAAAGCCATAGAAATGGGCGTGGTGGAGGGGCTCAGTAGCGCCACCTTTTGACAAAAGTGGGGGTTAGTTTTTCCTACAGTCACCAAACTCGGTACACATATTATTCTCATCAAGCCGGACAATTTTCTAATTTACATTCATTAGCTCCGACCAACAGGAAGTCAGCTATTTTGGTTTGAATGTTAATTTTTTGAAAAAACAGGCTATGAATTTTATACTACTACTCCTACAGGGTTTATCCAATTTACACCAAGCTTTTTTTAACTTGTTGCGAACACATTGAAGTTGTTTAATTGCAAACGGATTTTGGATATCTCAAACGGTTTGGCCGTGGCGAGGCAACGAATTTATGGCGAGAAAAGGGAAACAGGAAATGTGTTATAACTTCTGCATACATTGATTGATGTTTATGAAACTTCAGGAGTGTGTTGGTTGTAGTAGTCTGATCACATGGATGTAACTATTGTGAGTCAAAGTTATAGCGCCACCAACTGGCAGCAGGAAGTGTATCACTTTTTGAAATGTTTTGAGATCACCCTCTTATTTTTACCTGATTTGCTTCAAACTTCATCAGTGTAATGTCAATACACAGCAGATGTAGACCTATGACAGGATTTTTGATATTTGAAATATTGTTGCCATGGCAACAGGTCAAACTGTAATAATATTCTTGAGTGTTTTTGAGGCTCTTAACATGCTTCAAATTGCATGAAACTCGACACACACATCAATATTGTCAACCAGTAGACATGGACAAAGCCATAGAAATGGGCGTGGTGGAGGGGCTCAGTAGCGCCACCTTTTGACAAAAGTGGGGGGGTTAGTTTTTCCTACAGTCACCAAACTCGGTACATATATTGATCTCATCAAGTCGGACAATTTTCTAATTTACATTCATTAGCTCCGACCAACAGGAAGTCGGCTATTTTTGTTTGAATGTTAATTTTTTGAAAAAACAGGCTATGAATTTTATACTACTACTCCTACAGGGTTTATCCAATTTACACCAAGCTTTTTTTAACTTGTTGCTAACACATTGAAGTTGTTTAATTGCAAACGGATTTTGGATATCTCAAACGGTTTGGCCGTGGCGAGGCAACGAATTTATGGCAAGAAAAGGGAAACAAAGTGTTATAACTTCTGCATACATTAATTGATTTTGATGAAACTTTGGCTTAGTCTTCGTTGTACAAGGCTGATCACATGGATTTGACTATTGTGATTCAAAGTCATAGCGCCACCAACTGGAAGCAGAAAATGTGTCACTTTCAGCATACATTGAGATCACCCTCTTATTTTTACCTGATTTGCTTCAAAATTCATCAGAATAATGTTAAAACTTGGCACATGTAATCCTTTGAAAATGGGCAGGGAGGAGGGGCTCTATAGCGGCACCTTGTAGTGCAGTAAATGTGGAGTGAATTTGACATAGTCCTTTGATGTTTAACCGTTTTAAGTGCCTATTGCCCGCTGTGCACAGTTGCCCTGAAGCCACCGGGGTGGCGGTGCCACCGGGCTTGGGCCCGCCATCGCTGCTCGCAGCTATATTTTATTTTTATTTTATTTTTTTTTATTTTTTTTCCGTCTTCCGGGGCTTTTTGGGGGCCTTAACATGCTCAAAAACTCTTGAAAATTGGCACACACATTGGAATCCGCGGCCATTAGGACGCCGGAGAGGCTGGTACCCGGGCGTGGCAGGGGGGCTCGACAGCGCCCCCTTGAAAAAAGTCTGAAAATTTGGTCCATATATTAAACATGCTTGCACGTATTAGTATGAAACTCGGTACACATATAGACCTCATCGGGCCGAACAACTTTCGCGCTCTAAGTTAATCGCCACGCCAACAGGAAGTCAGCTATTAAGGGTTGTTTGAAAAACGCATGCTCTGGAATTTGATATACTCCTCCTAGACGATTAATCCGATCGCCACCAAACTCGGTCAGCATGAAGTCAAGACACTGATGATTAAAAATTGCCAGGGGATTTTTGATATCTCGAACGGTTTGGCCGTGGCGAGGCAACGAATTTATGGCGAGAAAAAGGAAACAGGAAATGTGTTATAACGTCTTAATACATATATTGATCTTTATGAAACTTCACGAGTGTGTTCGTTATAGGAGTCTGATCACATGGATGTGACTATTGTGAGTCAAAGTTATAGCGACACCAACTGGCAGCAGGAAGTGTATCACTTTTTGAAATGTTTTGAGATCACCCTCTTATTTTTTCCTGATTTGCTTCAAACTTCATCAGTGTAATGTCAATACACAGCAGATGTAGACCTATGACAGGATTTTTGATATTTGAAATATTGTTGCCATGGCAACAGGTCAAACTGTAATAATATTCTTGAGTGTTTTTGAGGCTCTTAACATGCTTCAAATTGCATGAAACTCGACACACACATCAATATTGTCAACCAGTAGACATGGACAAAGCCATAGAAATGGGCGTGGTGGAGGGGCTCAGTAGCGCCACCTTTTGACAAAAGTGGGGGTTAGTTTTTCCTACAGTCACCAAACTCGGTACACATATTATTCTCATCAAGCCGGACAATTTTCTAATTTACATTCATTAGCTCCGACCAACAGGAAGTCAGCTATTTTGGTTTGAATGTTAATTTTTTGAAAAAACAGGCTATGAATTTTATACTACTACTCCTACAGGGTTTATCCAATTTACACCAAGCTTTTTTAACTTGTTGCGAACACATTGAAGTTGTTTAATTGCAAACGGATTTTGGATATCTCAAACGGTTTGGCCGTGGCGAGGCAACGAATTTATGGCGAGAAAAGGGAAACAGGAAATGTGTTATAACTTCTGCATACATTGATTGATGTTTATGAAACTTCAGGAGTGTGTTGGTTGTAGTAGTCTGATCACATGGATGTAACTATTGTGAGTCAAAGTTATAGCGCCCCCAAATGGCAGCAAGAAGTGTATCACTTTTAAAATGCTTTGAGATCACCCTCTTATTTTTACCTGATTTGCTTCAAACTTCATCAGTGTAATGTCAATACACAGCAGATGTAGACCTATGACAGGATTTTTGATATTTGAAATATTGTTGCCATGGCAACAGGTCAAACTGTAATAATATTCTTGAGTGTTTTTGAGGCTCTTAACATGCTTCAAATTGCATGAAACTCGACACACACATCAATATTGTCAACCAGTAGACATGGACAAAGCCATAGAAATGGGCGTGGTGGAGGGGCTCAGTAGCGCCACCTTTTGACAAAAGTGGGGGGGTTAGTTTTTCCTACAGTCACCAAACTCGGTACACATATTATTCTCATCAAGCCGGACAATTTTCTAATTTACATTCATTAGCTCCGACCAACAGGAAGTCAGCTATTTTGGTTTGAATGTTAATTTTTTGAAAAAACAGGCTATGAATTTTATACTACTACTCCTACAGGGTTTATCCAATTTACACCAAGCTTTTTTTAACTTGTTGCTAACACATTGAAGTTGTTTAATTGCAAACGGATTTTGGATATCTCAAACGGTTTGGCCGTGGCGAGGCAACGAATTTATGGCAAGAAAAGGGAAACAAAGTGTTATAACTTCTGCATACATTAATTGATTTTGATGAAACTTTGGCTTAGTCTTCGTTGTACAAGGCTGATCACATGGATTTGAGTATTGTGATTCAAAGTCATAGCGCCACCAACTGGAAGCAGAAAATGTGTCACTTTCAGCATACATTGAGATCACCCTCTTATTTTTACCTGATTTGCTTCAAAATTCATCAGAATAATGTTAAAACTTGGCACATGTAATCCTTTGAAAATGGGCAGGGAGGAGGGGCTCTATAGCGGCACCTTGTAGTGCAGTAAATGTGGAGTGAATTTGACATAGTCCTTTGATGTTTAACCGTTTTAAGTGCCTATTGCCCGCTGTGCACAGTTGCCCTGAAGCCACCGGGGTGGCGGTGCCACCGGGCTTGGGCCCGCCATCGCTGCTCGTTATTATTATTATTATTTTTTTTTTTTTTTTTTTCGTCTTCCGGGGCTTTTTGGGGGCCTTAACATGCTCAAAAACTCTTGAAAATTGGCACACACATTGGAATCCGCGGCCATTAGGACGCCGGAGAGGCTGGTACCCGGGCGTGGCAGGGGGGCTCGACAGCGCCCCCTTGAAAAAAGTCTGAAAATTTGGTCCATATATTAAACATGCTTGCACGTATTAGTATGAAACTCGGTACACATATAGACCTCATCGGGCCGAACAACTTTCGCGCTCTAAGTTAATCGCCACGCCAACAGGAAGTCAGCTATTAAGGGTTGTTTGAAAAACGCATGCTCTGGAATTTGATATACTCCTCCTAGACGATTAATCCGATCGCCACCAAACTCGGTCAGCATGAAGTCAAGACACTGATGATTAAAAATTGCCAGGGGATTTTTGATATCTCGAACGGTTTGGCCGTGGCGAGGCAACGAATTTATGGCGAGAAAAAGGAAACAGGAAATGTGTTATAACGTCTTAATACATATATTGATCTTTATGAAACTTCACGAGTGTGTTCGTTATAGGAGTCTGATCACATGGATGTGACTATTGTGAGTCAAAGTTATAGCGCCACCAACTGGCAGCAGGAAGTGTATCACTTTTTGAAATGTTTTGAGATCACCCTCTTATTTTTACCTGATTTGCTTCAAACTTCATCAGTGTAATGTCAATACACAGCAGATGTAGACCTATGACAGGATTTTTGATATTTGAAATATTGTTGCCATGGCAACAGGTCAAACTGTAATAATATTCTTGAGTGTTTTTGAGGCTCTTAACATGCTTCAAATTGCATGAAACTCGACACACACATCAATATTGTCAACCAGTAGACATGGACAAAGCCATAGAAATGGGCGTGGTGGAGGGGCTCAGTAGCGCCACCTTTTGACAAAAGTGGGGGTTAGTTTTTCCTACAGTCACCAAACTCGGTACACATATTATTCTCATCAAGCCGGACAATTTTCTAATTTACATTCATTAGCTCCGACCAACAGGAAGTCAGCTATTTTGGTTTGAATGTTAATTTTTTGAAAAAACAGGCTATGAATTTTATACTACTACTCCTACAGGGTTTATCCAATTTACACCAAGCTTTTTTAACTTGTTGCGAACACATTGAAGTTGTTTAATTGCAAACGGATTTTGGATATCTCAAACGGTTTGGCCGTGGCGAGGCAACGAATTTATGGCGAGAAAAGGGAAACAGGAAATGTGTTATAACTTCTGCATACATTGATTGATGTTTATGAAACTTCAGGAGTGTGTTGGTTGTAGTAGTCTGATCACATGGATGTAACTATTGTGAGTCAAAGTTATAGCGCCACCAAATGGCAGCAAGAAGTGTATCACTTTTAAAATGCTTTGAGATCACCCTCTTATTTTTACCTGATTTGCTTCAAACTTCATCAGTGTAATGTCAATACACAGCAGATGTAGACCTATGACAGGATTTTTGATATTTGAAATATCGTTGCCATGGCGACAGGTCAAACTGTAATAATATTCTTGAGTGTTTTTGAGGCTCTTAACATGCTTCAATTTGCATGAAACTCGACACACACATCAATATTGTCAACCAGTAGACATGGACAAAGCCATAGAAATGGGCGTGGTGGAGGGGCTCAGTAGCGCCACCTTTTGACAAAAGTGGGGGGGTTAGTTTTTCCTACAGTCACCAAACTCGGTACATATATTGATCTCATCAAGTCGGACAATTTTCTAATTTACATTCATTAGCTCCGACCAACAGGAAGTCGGCTATTTTTGTTTGAATGTTAATTTTTTGAAAAAACAGGCTATGAATTTTATACTACTACTCCTACAGGGTTTATCCAATTTACACCAAGCTTTTTTTAACTTGTTGCTAACACATTGAAGTTGTTTAATTGCAAACGGATTTTGGATATCTCAAACGGTTTGGCCGTGGCGAGGCAACGAATTTATGGCAAGAAAAGGGAAACAAAGTGTTATAACTTCTGCATACATTAATTGATTTTGATGAAACTTTGGCTTAGTCTTCGTTGTACAAGGCTGATCACATGGATTTGACTATTGTGATTCAAAGTCATAGCGCCACCAACTGGAAGCAGAAAATGTGTCACTTTCAGCATACATTGAGATCACCCTCTTATTTTTACCTGATTTGCTTCAAAATTCATCAGAATAATGTTAAAACTTGGCACATGTAATCCTTTGAAAATGGGCAGGGAGGAGGGGCTCTATAGCGGCACCTTGTAGTGCAGTAAATGTGGAGTGAATTTGACATAGTCCTTTGATGTTTAACCGTTTTAAGTGCCTATTGCCCGCTGTGCACAGTTGCCCTGAAGCCACCGGGGTGGCGGTGCCACCGGGCTTGGGCCCGCCATCGCTGCTCGCAGCTATATTTTATTTTTATTTTATTTTTTTTTTATTTTTTTTCCGTCTTCCGGGGCTTTTTGGGGGCCTTAACATGCTCAAAAACTCTTGAAAATTGGCACACACATTGGAATCCGCGGCCATTAGGACGCCGGAGAGGCTGGTACCCGGGCGTGGCAGGGGGGCTCGACAGCGCCCCCTTGAAAAAAGTCTGAAAATTTGGTCCATATATTAAACATGCTTGCACGTATTAGTATGAAACTCGGTACACATATAGACCTCATCGGGCCGAACAACTTTCGCGCTCTAAGTTAATCGCCACGCCAACAGGAAGTCAGCTATTAAGGGTTGTTTGAAAAACGCATGCTCTGGAATTTGATATACTCCTCCTAGACGATTAATCCGATCGCCACCAAACTCGGTCAGCATGAAGTCAAGACACTGATGATTAAAAATTGCCAGGGGATTTTTGATATCTCGAACGGTTTGGCCGTGGCGAGGCAACGAATTTATGGCGAGAAAAAGGAAACAGGAAATGTGTTATAACGTCTTAATACATATATTGATCTTTATGAAACTTCACGAGTGTGTTCGTTATAGGAGTCTGATCACATGGATGTGACTATTGTGAGTCAAAGTTATAGCGACACCAACTGGCAGCAGGAAGTGTATCACTTTTTGAAATGTTTTGAGATCACCCTCTTATTTTTTCCTGATTTGCTTCAAACTTCATCAGTGTAATGTCAATACACAGCAGATGTAGACCTATGACAGGATTTTTGATATTTGAAATATTGTTGCCATGGCAACAGGTCAAACTGTAATAATATTCTTGAGTGTTTTTGAGGCTCTTAACATGCTTCAAATTGCATGAAACTCGACACACACATCAATATTGTCAACCAGTAGACATGGACAAAGCCATAGAAATGGGCGTGGTGGAGGGGCTCAGTAGCGCCACCTTTTGACAAAAGTGGGGGTTAGTTTTTCCTACAGTCACCAAACTCGGTACACATATTATTCTCATCAAGCCGGACAATTTTCTAATTTACATTCATTAGCTCCGACCAACAGGAAGTCAGCTATTTTGGTTTGAATGTTAATTTTTTGAAAAAACAGGCTATGAATTTTATACTACTACTCCTACAGGGTTTATCCAATTTACACCAAGCTTTTTTTAACTTGTTGCGAACACATTGAAGTTGTTTAATTGCAAACGGATTTTGGATATCTCAAACGGTTTGGCCGTGGCGAGGCAACGAATTTATGGCGAGAAAAGGGAAACAGGAAATGTGTTATAACTTCTGCATACATTGATTGATGTTTATGAAACTTCAGGAGTGTGTTGGTTGTAGTAGTCTGATCACATGGATGTAACTATTGTGAGTCAAAGTTATAGCGCCACCAAATGGCAGCAAGAAGTGTATCACTTTTAAAATGCTTTGAGATCACCCTCTTATTTTTACCTGATTTGCTTCAAACTTCATCAGTGTAATGTCAATACACAGCAGATGTAGACCTATGACAGGATTTTTGATATTTGAAATATTGTTGCCATGGCAACAGGTCAAACTGTAATAATATTCTTGAGTGTTTTTGAGGCTCTTAACATGCTTCAAATTGCATGAAACTCGACACACACATCAATATTGTCAACCAGTAGACATGGACAAAGCCATAGAAATGGGCGTGGTGGAGGGGCTCAGTAGCGCCACCTTTTGACAAAAGTGGGGGTTAGTTTTTCCTACAGTCACCAAACTCGGTACACATATTTTTCTCATCAAGCCGGACAATTTTCTAATTTACATTCATTAGCTCCGACCAACAGGAAGTCAGCTATTTTGGTTTGAATGTTAATTTTTTGAAAAAACAGGCTATGAATTTTATACTATTACTCCTACAGGGTTTATCCAATTTACACCAAGCTTTTTTTAACTTGTTGCGAACACATTGAAGTTATTTAATTGCAAACGGATTTTGGATATCTCAAACGGTTTGGCCGTGGCGAGGCAACGAATTTATGGCGAGAAAAGGGAAACAGGAAATGTGTTATAACTTCTGCATACATTGATTGATGTTTATGAAACTTCAGGAGTGTGTTGGTTGTAGTAGTCTGATCACATGGATGTAACTATTGTGAGTCAAAGTTATAGCGCCACCAAATGGCAGCAAGAAGTGTATCACTTTTAAAATGCTTTGAGATCACCCTCTTATTTTTACCTGATTTGCTTCAAACTTCATCAGTGTAATGTCAATACACAGCAGATGTAGACCTATGACAGGATTTTTGATATTTGAAATATTGTTGCCATGGCAACAGGTCAAACTGTAATAATATTCTTGAGTGTTTTTGAGGCTCTTAACATGCTTCAAATTGCATGAAACTCGACACACACATCAATATTGTCAACCAGTAGACATGGACAAAGCCATAGAAATGGGCGTGGTGGAGGGGCTCAGTAGCGCCACCTTTTGACAAAAGTGGGGGTTAGTTTTTCCTACAGTCACCAAACTCGGTACACATATTATTCTCATCAAGCCGGACAATTTTCTAATTTACATTCATTAGCTCCGACCAACAGGAAGTCAGCTATTTTGGTTTGAATGTTAATTTTTTGAAAAAACAGGCTATGAATTTTATACTACTACTCTTACAGGGTTTATCCAATTTACACCAAGCTTTTTTTAACTTGTTGCTAACACATTGAAGTTGTTTAATTGCAAACGGATTTTGGATATCTCAAACGGTTTGGCCGTGGCGAGGCAACGAATTTATGGCAAGAAAAGGGAAACAAAGTGTTATAACTTCTGCATACATTAATTGATTTTGATGAAACTTTGGCTTAGTCTTCGTTGTACAAGGCTGATCACATGGATTTGACTATTGTGATTCAAAGTCATAGCGCCACCAACTGGAAGCAGAAAATGTGTCACTTTCAGCATACATTGAGATCACCCTCTTATTTTTACCTGATTTGCTTCAAAATTCATCAGAATAATGTTAAAACTTGGCACATGTAATCCTTTAAAAAATGGGCAGGGAGGAGGGGCTCTATAACGGCACCTTGTAGTGCAGTAAATGTGGAGTGAATTTGACATAGTCCTTTGATGTTTAACCGTTTTAAGTGCCTATTGCCCGCTGTGCACAGTTGCCCTGAAGCCACCGGGGTGGCGGTGCCACCGGGCTTGGGCCCGCCATCGCTGCTCGCAGCTATATTTATTATTAGGGCCCAAGCGAAAATTCGCGCAGGGCCCTCTTGTTCTTCTAAGGATTATTAGGGCCCAAGCGAAAATTCGCGCAGGGCCCTCTTGTTCTTCTAAGGATTATTATTATTTTTTTTTTTTTTTTTTTCGTCTTCCGGGGCTTTTTGGGGGCCTTAACATGCTCAAAAACTCTTGAAAATTGGCACACACATTGGAATCCGCGGCCATTAGGACGCCGGAGAGGCTGGTACCCGGGCGTGGCAGGGGGGCTCGACAGCGCCCCCTTGAAAAAAGTCTGAAAATTTGGTCCATATATTAAACATGCTTGCACGTATTAGTATGAAACTCGGTACACATATAGACCTCATCGGGCCGAACAACTTTCGCGCTCTAAGTTAATCGCCACGCCAACAGGAAGTCAGCTATTAAGGGTTGTTTGAAAAACGCATGCTCTGGAATTTGATATACTCCTCCTAGACGATTAATCCGATCGCCACCAAACTCGGTCAGCATGAAGTCAAGACACTGATGATTAAAAATTGCCAGGGGATTTTTGATATCTCGAACGGTTTGGCCGTGGCGAGGCAACGAATTTATGGCGAGAAAAAGGAAACAGGAAATGTGTTATAACGTCTTAATACATATATTGATCTTTATGAAACTTCACGAGTGTGTTCGTTATAGGAGTCTGATCACATGGATGTGACTATTGTGAGTCAAAGTTATAGCGCCACCAACTGGCAGCAGGAAGTGTATCACTTTTTGAAATGTTTTGAGATCACCCTCTTATTTTTACCTGATTTGCTTCAAACTTCATCAGTGTAATGTCAATACACAGCAGATGTAGACCTATGACAGGATTTTTGATATTTGAAATATTGTTGCCATGGCAACAGGTCAAACTGTAATAATATTCTTGAGTGTTTTTGAGGCTCTTAACATGCTTCAAATTGCATGAAACTCGACACACACATCAATATTGTCAACCAGTAGACATGGACAAAGCCATAGAAATGGGCGTGGTGGAGGGGCTCAGTAGCGCCACCTTTTGACAAAAGTGGGGGGGTTAGTTTTTCCTACAGTCACCAAACTCGGTACACATATTATTCTCATCAAGCCGGACAATTTTCTAATTTACATTCATTAGCTCCGACCAACAGGAAGTCAGCTATTTTGGTTTGAATGTTAATTTTTTGAAAAAACAGGCTATGCATTTTATACTACTACTCCTACAGGGTTTATCCACTTTACACCAAGCTTTTTTTAACTTGTTGCGAACACATTGAAGTTGTTTAATTGCAAACGGATTTTGGATATCTCAAACGGTTTGGCCGTGGCGAGGCAACGAATTTATGGCGAGAAAAGGGAAACAGGAAATGTGTTATAACTTCTGCATACATTGATTGATGTTTATGAAACTTCAGGAGTGTGTTGGTTGTAGTAGTCTGATCACATGGATGTAACTATTGTGAGTCAAAGTTATAGCGCCACCAAATGGCAGCAAGAAGTGTATCACTTTTAAAATGCTTTGAGATCACCCTCTTATTTTTACCTGATTTGCTTCAAACTTCATCAGTGTAATGTCAATACACAGCAGATGTAGACCTATGACAGGATTTTTGATATTTGAAATATTGTTGCCATGGCAACAGGTCAAACTGTAATAATATTCTTGAGTGTTTTTGAGGCTCTTAACATGCTTCAAATTGCATGAAACTCGACACACACATCAATATTGTCAACCAGTAGACATGGACAAAGCCATAGAAATGGGCGTGGTGGAGGGGCTCAGTAGTGCCACCTTTTGACAAAAGTGGGGGGGTTAGTTTTTCCTACAGTCACCAAACTCGGTACACATATTATTCTCATCAAGCCGGACAATTTTCTAATTTACATTCATTAGCTCCGACCAACAGGAAGTCAGCTATTTTGGTTTGAATGTTAATTTTTTGAAAAAACAGGCTATGAATTTTATACTACTACTCCTACAGGGTTTATCCAATTTACACCAAGCTTTTTTAACTTGTTGCTAACACATTGAAGTTGTTTAATTGCAAACGGATTTTGGATATCTCAAACGGTTTGGCCGTGGCGAGGCAACAAATTTATGGCAAGAAAAGGGAAACAAAGTGTTATAACTTCTGCATACATTAATTGATTTTGATGAAACTTTGGCTTAGTCTTCGTTGTACAAGGCTGATCACATGGATTTGACTATTGTGATTCAAAGTCATAGCGCCACCAACTGGAAGCAGAAAATGTGTCACTTTCAGCATACTTTGAGATCACCCTCTTATTTTTACCTGATTTGCTTCAAAATTCATCAGAATAATGTTAAAACTTGGCACATGTAATCCTTTGAAAATGGGCAGGGAGGAGGGGCTCTATAACGGCACCTTGTAGTGCAGTAAATGTGGAGTGAATTTGACATAGTCCTTTGATGTTTAACCGTTTTAAGTGCCTATTGCCCGCTGTGCACAGTTGCCCTGAAGCCACCGGGGTGGCGGTGCCACCGGGCTTGGGCCCGCCATCGCTGCTCGCAGCTATATATTTTTTTTTTTTATTTATTTTTTTTTTTCCGTCTTCCAGGGCTTTTTGGGGGCCGTACCATGCTCAAACACTCTTGAAAATTGGCACACACATTGGAATCCGCGGCCATTAGGACGCCGGAGAGGCTGGTACCCGGGCGTGGCAGGGGCTCGACAGCGCCCCCTTGAAAAAAGTCTGAAAATTTGGTCCATATATTAAACATGCTTGCACGTATTAGTATGAAACTCGGTACACATATAGACCTCATCGGGCCGAACAACTTTCGCGCTCTAAGTTAATCGCCACGCCAACAGGAAGTCAGCTATTAAGGGTTGTTTGAAAAACGCATGCTCTGGAATTTGATATACTCCTCCTAGACGATTAATCCGATCACCACCAAACTCGGTCAGCATGAAGTCAAGACACTGATGATTAAAAATTGCCAGGGGATTTTTGATATCTCGAACGGTTTGGCCGTGGCGAGGCAACGAATTTATGGCGAGAAAAAGGAAACAGGAAATGTGTTATAACGTCTTAATACATATATTGATCTTTATGAAACTTCACGAGTGTGTTCGTTATAGGAGTCTGATCACATGGATGTGACTATTGTGAGTCAAAGTTATAGCGCCACCAACTGGCAGCAGGAAGTGTATCACTTTTTGAAATGTTTTGAGATCACCCTCTTATTTTTACCTGATTTGCTTCAAACTTCATCAGTGTAATGTCAATACACAGCAGATGTAGACCTATGACAGGATTTTTGATATTTGAAATATTGTTGCCATGGCAACAGGTCAAACTGTAATAATATTCTTGAGTGTTTTTGAGGCTCTTAACATGCTTCAAATTGCATGAAACTCGACACACACATCAATATTGTCAACCAGTAGACATGGACAAAGCCATAGAAATGGGCGTGGTGGAGGGGCTCAGTAGCGCCACCTTTTGACAAAAGTGGGGGTTAGTTTTTCCTACAGTCACCAAACTCGGTACACATATTGTTCTCATCAAGCCGGACAATTTTCTAATTTACATTCATTAGCTCCGACCAACAGGAAGTCAGCTATTTTGGTTTGAATGTTAATTTTTTGAAAAAACAGGCTATGAATTTTATACTACTACTCCTACAGGGTTTATCCAATTTACACCAAGCTTTTTTTAACTTGTTGCGAACACATTGAAGTTGTTTAATTGCAAACGGATTTTGGATATCTCAAACGATTTGGCCGTGGCGAGGCAACGAATTTATGGCGAGAAAAGGGAAACAGGAAATGTGTTATAACTTCTGCATACATTGATTGATGTTTATGAAACTTCACGAGTGTGTTCGTTATAGGAGTCTGATCACACGGATGTAACTATTGTGAGTCAAAGTTATAGCGCCACCAAATGGCAGCAAGAAGTGTATCACTTTTAAAATGCTTTGAGATCACCCTCTTATTTTTACCTGATTTGCTTCAAACTTCATCAGTGTAATGTCAATACACAGCAGATGTAGACCTATGACAGGATTTTTGATATTTGAAATATTGTTGCCATGGCAACAGGTCAAACTGTAATAATATTCTTGAGTGTTTTTGAGGCTCTTAACATGCTTCAAATTGCATGAAACTCGACACACACATCAATATTGTCAACCAGTAGACATGGACAAAGCCATAGAAATGGGCGTGGTGGAGGGGCTCAGTAGCGCCACCTTTTGACAAAAGTGGGGGGGTTAGTTTTTCCTACAGTCACCAAACTCGGTACACATATTATTCTCATCAAGCCGGACAATTTTCTAATTTACATTCATTAGCTCCGACCAACAGGAAGTCAGCTATTTTGGTTTGAATGTTAATTTTTTGAAAAAACAGGCTATGAATTTTATACTACTACTCCTACAGGGTTTATCCAATTTACACCAAGCTTTTTTTAACTTGTTGCTAACACATTGAAGTTGTTTAATTGCAAACGGATTTTGGATATCTCAAACGGTTTGGCCGTGGCGAGGCAACGAATTTATGGCAAGAAAAGGGAAACAAAGTGTTATAACTTCTGCATACATTAATTGATTTTGATGAAACTTTGGCTTAGTCTTCGTTGTACAAGGCTGATCACATGGATTTGACTATTGTGATTCAAAGTCATAGCGCCACCAACTGGAAGCAGAAAATGTGTCACTTTCAGCATACATTGAGATCACCCTCTTATTTTTACCTGATTTGCTTCAAAATTCATCAGAATAATGTTAAAACTTGGCACATGTAATCCTTTGAAAATGGGCAGGGAGGAGGG
This sequence comes from Chanodichthys erythropterus, assembly GCF_024489055.1. Taxonomy (NCBI): domain Eukaryota; kingdom Metazoa; phylum Chordata; class Actinopteri; order Cypriniformes; family Xenocyprididae; genus Chanodichthys; species Chanodichthys erythropterus. Next base: position 8,343,679 of record NC_090231.1, on the reverse strand, counting down.
GCTCTATAACGGCACCTTGTAGTGCAGTAAATGTGGAGTGAATTTGACATAGTCCTTTGATGTTTAACCGTTTTAAGTGCCTATTGCCCGCTGTGCACAGTTGCCCTGAAGCCACCGGGGTGGCGGTGCCACCGGCTTGGGCCCGCCATCGCTGCTCGCAGCTATATTTATTTATTTATTTTTTTTTTTTTTTTTTTTCCGTCTTCCGGGGCTTTTTGGGGGCCTTAACATGCTCAAAAACTCTTGAAAATTGGCACACACATTGGAATCCGCGGCCATTAGGACGCCGGAGAGGCTGGTACCCGGGCGTGGCAGGGGGGCTCGACAGCGCCCCCTTGAAAAAAGTCTGAAAATTTGGTCCATATATTAAACATGCTTGCACGTATTAGTATGAAACTCGGTACACATATAGACCTCATCGGGCCGAACAACTTTCGCGCTCTAAGTTAATCGCCACGCCAACAGGAAGTCAGCTATTAAGGGTTGTTTGAAAAACGCATGCTCTGGAATTTGATATACTCCTCCTAGACGATTAATCCGATCGCCACCAAACTCGGTCAGCATGAAGTCAAGACACTGATGATTAAAAATTGCCAGGGGATTTTTGATATCTCGAACGGTTTGGCCGTGGCGAGGCAACGAATTTATGGCGAGAAAAAGGAAACAGGAAATGTGTTATAACGTCTTAATACATATATTGATCTTTATGAAACTTCACGAGTGTGTTCGTTATAGGAGTCTGATCACATGGATGTGACTATTGTGAGTCAAAGTTATAGCGCCACCAACTGGCAGCAGGAAGTGTATCACTTTTTGAAATGTTTTGAGATCACCCTCTTATTTTTACCTGATTTGCTTCAAACTTCATCAGTGTAATGTCAATACACAGCAGATGTAGACCTATGACAGGATTTTTGATATTTGAAATATTGTTGCCATGGCAACAGGTCAAACTGTAATAATATTCTTGAGTGTTTTTGAGGCTCTTAACATGCTTCAAATTGCATGAAACTCGACACACACATCAATATTTTCAACCAGTAGACATGGACAAAGCCATAGAAATGGGCGTGGTGGAGGGGCTCAGTAGCGCCACCTTTTGACAAAAGTGGGGGATAGTTTTTCCTACAGTCACCAAACTCGGTACACATATTATTCTCATCAAGCCGGACAATTTTCTAATTTACATTCATTAGCTCCGACCAACAGGAAGTCAGCTATTTTGGTTTGAATGTTAATTTTTTGAAAAAACAGGCTATGAATTTTATACTACTACTCCTACAGGGTTTATCCAATTTACACCAAGCTTTTTTTAACTTGTTGCGAACACATTGAAGTTGTTTAATTGCAAACGGATTTTGGATATCTCAAACGGTTTGGCCGTGGCGAGGCAACGAATTTATGGCGAGAAAAGGGAAACAGGAAATGTGTTATAACTTCTGCATACATTGATTGATGTTTATGAAACTTCAGGAGTGTGTTGGTTGTAGTAGTCTGATCACATGGATGTAACTATTGTGAGTCAAAGTTATAGCGCCACCAAATGGCAGCAAGAAGTGTATCACTTTTAAAATGCTTTGAGATCACCCTCTTATTTTTACCTGATTTGCTTCAAACTTCATCAGTGTAATGTCAATACACAGCAGATGTAGACCTATGACAGGATTTTTGATATTTGAAATATTGTTGCCATGGCAACAGGTCAAACTGTAATAATATTCTTGAGTGTTTTTGAGGCTCTTAACATGCTTCAAATTGCATGAAACTCGACACACACATCAATATTGTCAACCAGTAGACATGGACAAAGCCATAGAAATGGGCGTGGTGGAGGGGCTCAGTAGCGCCACCTTTTGACAAAAGTGGGGGGGTTAGTTTTTCCTACAGTCACCAAACTCGGTACACATATTATTCTCATCAAGCCGGACAATTTTCTAATTTACATTCATTAGCTCCGACCAACAGGAAGTCAGCTATTTTGGTTTGAATGTTAATTTTTTGAAAAAACAGGCTATGAATTTTATACTACTACTCCTACAGGGTTTATCCAATTTACACCAAGCTTTTTTTAACTTGTTGCTAACACATTGAAGTTGTTTAATTGCAAACGGATTTTGGATATCTCAAACGGTTTGGCCGTGGCGAGGCAACGAATTTATGGCAAGAAAAGGGAAACAAAGTGTTATAACTTCTGCATACATTAATTGATTTTGATGAAACTTTGGCTTAGTCTTTGTTGTACAAGGCTGATCACATGGATTTGACTATTGTGATTCAAAGTCATAGCGCCACCAACTGGAAGCAGAAAATGTGTCACTTTCAGCATACATTGAGATCACCCTCTTATTTTTACCTGATTTGCTTCAAAATTCATCAGAATAATGTTAAAACTTGGCACATGTAATCCTTTGAAAATGGGCAGGGAGGAGGGGCTCTATAGCGGCACCTTGTAGTGCAGTAAATGTGGAGTGAATTTGACATAGTCCTTTGATGTTTAACCGTTTTAAGTGCCTATTGCCCGCTGTGCACAGTTGCCCTGAAGCCACCAGGGTGGCGGTGCCACCGGGCTTGGGCCCGCCATCGCTGCTCGCAGCTATATTTAGGGCCCAAGCGAATTAAGCGCGCAGGGCCCTCTTGTTCTTCTAAGGATTATTATTAGGGCCCAAGCGAAAATTCGCGCAGGGCCCTCTTGTTCTTCTAAGGATTATTATTATTATTTTTTTTTTTTTTTTTTTTTTTTTCCGTCTTCCGGGGCTTTTTGGGGGCCTTAACATGCTCAAAAACTCTTGAAAATTGGCACACACATTGGAATCCGCGGCCATTAGGACGCCGGAGAGGCTGGTACCCGGGCGTGGCAGGGGGCTCGACAGCGCCCCCTTGAAAAAAAGTCTGAAAATTTGGTCCATATATTAAACATGCTTGCACGTATTAGTATGAAACTCGGTACACATATAGACCTCATCGGGCCGAACAACTTTCGCGCTCTAAGTTAATCGCCACGCCAACAGGAAGTCAGCTATTAAGGGTTGTTTGAAAAACGCATGCTCTGGAATTTGATATACTCCTCCTAGACGATTAATCCGATCGCCACCAAACTCGGTCAGCATGAAGTCAAGACACTGATGATTAAAAATTGCCAGGGGATTTTTGATATCTCGAACGGTTTGGCCGTGGCGAGGCAACGAATTTATGGCGAGAAAAAGGAAACAGGAAATGTGTTATAACGTCTTAATACATATATTGATCTTTATGAAACTTCACGAGTGTGTTCGTTATAGGAGTCTGATCACATGGATGTGACTATTGTGAGTCAAAGTTATAGCGCCACCAACTGGCAGCAGGAAGTGTATCACTTTTTGAAATGTTTTGAGATCACCCTCTTATTTTTACCTGATTTGCTTCAAACTTCATCAGTGTAATGTCAATACACAGCAGATGTAGACCTATGACAGGATTTTTGATATTTGAAATATTGTTGCCATGGCAACAGGTCAAACTGTAATAATATTCTTGAGTGTTTTTGAGGCTCTTAACATGCTTCAAATTGCATGAAACTCGACACACACATCAATATTGTCAACCAGTAGACATGGACAAAGCCATAGAAATGGGCGTGGTGGAGGGGCTCAGTAGCGCCACCTTTTGACAAAAGTGGGGGTTAGTTTTTCCTACAGTCACCAAACTCGGTACACATATTATTCTCATCAAGCCGGACAATTTTCTAATTTACATTCATTAGCTCCGACCAACAGGAAGTCAGCTATTTTGGTTTGAATGTTAATTTTTTTAAAAAACAGGCTATGCATTTTATACTACTACTCCTACAGGGTTTATCCAATTTACACCAAGCTTTTTTTAACTTGTTGCGAACACATTGAAGTTGTTTAATTGCAAACGGATTTTGGATATCTCAAACGGTTTGGCCGTGGCGAGGCAACGAATTTATGGCAAGAAAAGGGAAACAGGAAATGTGTTATAACTTCTGCATACATTCATTGATGTTTATGAAACTTCAGGAGTGTGTTGGTTGTAGTAGTCTGATCACATGGATGTAACTATTGTGAGTCAAAGTTATAGCGCCACCAAATGGCAGCAAGAAGTGTATCACTTTTAAAATGCTTTGAGATCACCCTCTTATTTTTACCTGATTTGCTTCAAACTTCATCAGTGTAATGTCAATACACAGCAGATGTAGACCTATGACAGGATTTTTGATATTTGAAATATTGTTGCCATGGCAACAGGTCAAACTGTAATAATATTCTTGAGTGTTTTTGAGGCTCTTAACATGCTTCAAATTGCATGAAACTCGACACACACATCAATATTGTCAACCAGTAGACATGGACAAAGCCATAGAAATGGGCGTGGTGGAGGGGCTCAGTAGCGCCACCTTTTGACAAAAGTGGGGGTTAGTTTTTCCTACAGTCACCAAACTCGGTACACATATTATTCTCATCAAGCCGGACAATTTTCTAATTTACATTCATTAGCTCCGACCAACAGGAAGTCAGCTATTTTGGTTTGAATGTTAATTTTTTGAAAAAACAGGCTATGAATTTTATACTACTACTCCTACAGGGTTTATCCAATTTACACCAAGCTTTTTTTAACTTGTTGCTAACACATTGAAGTTGTTTAATTGCAAACGGATTTTGGATATCTCAAACGGTTTGGCCGTGGCGAGGCAACGAATTTATGGCAAGAAAAGGGAAACAAAGTGTTATAACTTCTGCATACATTAATTGATTTTGATGAAACTTTGGCTTAGCCTTCGTTGTACAAGGCTGATCACATGGATTTGACTATTGTGATTCAAAGTCATAGCGCCACCAACTGGAAGCAGAAAATGTGTCACTTTCAGCATACATTGAGATCACCCTCTTATTTTTACCTGATTTGCTTCAAAATTCATCAGAATAATGTTAAAACTTGGCACATGTAATCCTTTGAAAATGGGAAGGGAGGAGGGGCTCTATAGCGGCACCTTGTAGTGCAGTAAATGTGGAGTGAATTTGACATAGTCCTTTGATGTTTAACCGTTTTAAGTGCCTATTGCCCGCTGTGCACAGTTGCCCTGAAGCCACCGGGGTGGCGGTGCCACCGGGCTTGGGCCCGCCATCGCTGCTCGTTATTTAGGGCCCAAGCGAAAATTCGCGCAGGGCCCTCTTGTTCTTCTAAGGATTATTAGGGCCCAAGCGAAAATTCGCGCAGGGCCCTCTTGTTCTTCTAAGGATTATTAGGGCCCAAGCGAAAATTCGCGCAGGGCCCTCTTGTTCTTCTAAGGATTATTAGGGCCCAAGCGAATTAAGCGCGCAGGGCCCTCTTGTTCTTCTAAGGATTATTATTATTATTTTTTTTTTTTTTTTTTTTTTTTCCGTCTTCCGGGGCTTTTTGGGGGCCTTAACATGCTCAAAAACTCTTGAAAATTGGCACACACATTGGAATCCGCGGCCATTAGGACGCCGGAGAGGCTGGTACCCGGGCGTGGCAGGGGGGCTCGACAGCGCCCCCTTGAAAAAAGTCTGAAAATTTGGTCCATATATTAAACATGCTTGCACGTATTAGTATGAAACTCGGTACACATATAGACCTCATCGGGCCGAACAACTTTCGCGCTCTAAGTTAATCGCCACGCCAACAGGAAGTCAGCTATTAAGGGTTGTTTGAAAAACGCATGCTCTGGAATTTGATATACTCCTCCTAGACGATTAATCCGATCGCCACCAAACTCGGTCAGCATGAAGTCAAGACACTGATGATTAAAAATTGCCAGGGGATTTTTGATATCTCGAACGGTTTGGCCGTGGCGAGGCAACTAATTTATGGCGAGAAAAAGGAAACAGGAAATGTGTTATAACGTCTTAATACATATATTGATCTTTATGAAACTTCACGAGTGCGTTCGTTATAGGAGTCTGATCACATGGATGTGACTATTGTGAGTCAAAGTTATAGCGCCACCAACTGGCAGCAGGAAGTGTATCACTTTTTGAAATGTTTTGAGATCACCCTCTTATTTTTACCTGATTTGCTTCAAACTTCATCAGTGTAATGTCAATACACAGCAGATGTAGACCTATGACAGGATTTTTGATATTTGAAATATTGTTGCCATGGCAACAGGTCAAACTGTAATAATATTCTTGAGTGTTTTTGAGGCTCTTAACATGCTTCAAATTGCATGAAACTCGACACACACATCAATATTGTCAACCAGTAGACATGGACAAAGCCATAGAAATGGGCGTGGTGGAGGGGCTCAGTAGCGCCACCTTTTGACAAAAGTGGGGGTTAGTTTTTCCTACAGTCACCAAACTCGGTACACATATTATTCTCATCAAGCCGGACAATTTTCTAATTTACATTCATTAGCTCCGACCAACAGGAAGTCAGCTATTTTGGTTTGAATGTTAATTTTTTGAAAAAACAGGCTATGAATTTTATACTACTACTCCTACAGGGTTTATCCAATTTACACCAAGCTTTTTTTAACTTGTTGCGAACACATTGAAGTTGTTTAATTGCAAACGGATTTTGGATATCTCAAACGGTTTGGCCGTGGCGAGGCAACGAATTTATGGCGAGAAAAGGGAAACAGGAAATGTGTTATAACTTCTGCATACATTGATTGATGTTTATGAAACTTCAGGAGTGTGTTGGTTGTAGTAGTCTGATCACCTGGATGTGACTATTGTGAGTCAAAGTTATAGCGCCACCAAATGGCAGCAAGAAGTGTATCACTTTTAAAATGCTTTGAGATCACCCTCTTATTTTTACCTGATTTGCTTCAAACTTCATCAGTGTAATGTCAATACACAGCAGATGTAGACCTATGACAGGATTTTTGATATTTGAAATATTGTTGCCATGGCAACAGGTCAAACTGTAATAATATTCTTGAGTGTTTTTGAGGCTCTTAACATGCTTCAAATTGCATGAAACTCGACACACACATCAATATTGTCAACCAGTAGACATGGACAAAGCCATAGAAATGGGCGTGGTGGAGGGGCTCAGTAGCGCCACCTTTTGACAAAAGTGGGGGTTAGTTTTTCCTACAGTCACCAAACTCGGTACACATATTATTCTCATCAAGCCGGACAATTTTCTAATTTACATTCATTAGCTCCGACCAACAGGAAGTCAGCTATTTTGGTTTGAATGTTAATTTTTTGAAAAAACAGGCTATGAATTTTATACTACTACTCCTACAGGGTTTATCCAATTTACACCAAGCTTTTTTTAACTTGTTGCGAACACATTGAAGTTGTTTAATTGCAAACGGATTTTGGATATCTCAAACGGTTTGGCCGTGGCGAGGCAACGAATTTATGGCGAGAAAAGGGAAACAGGAAATGTGTTATAACTTCTGCATACATTGATTGATGTTTATGAAACTTCAGGAGTGTGTTGGTTGTAGTAGTCTGATCACATGGATGTAACTATTGTGAGTCAAAGTTATAGCGCCACCAAATGGCAGCAAGAAGTGTATCACTTTTAAAATGCTTTGAGATCACCCTCTTATTTTTACCTGATTTGCTTCAAACTTCATCAGTGTAATGTCAATACACAGCAGATGTAGACCTATGACAGGATTTTTGATATTTGAAATATTGTTGCCATGGCAACAGGTCAAACTGTAATAATATTCTTGAGTGTTTTTGAGGCTCTTAACATGCTTCAAATTGCATGAAACTCGACACACACATCAATATTGTCAACCAGTAGACATGGACAAAGCCATAGAAATGGGCGTGGTGGAGGGGCTCAGTAGCGCCACCTTTTGACAAAAGTGGGGGGGTTAGTTTTTCCTACAGTCACCAAACTCGGTACACATATTATTCTCATCAAGCCGGACAATTTTCTAATTTACATTCATTAGCTCCGACCAACAGGAAGTCAGCTATTTTGGTTTGAATGTTAATTTTTTGAAAAAACAGGCTATGAATTTTATACTACTACTCCTACAGGGTTTATCCACTTTACACCAAGCTTTTTTAACTTGTTGCGAACACATTGAAGTTGTTTAATTGCAAACGGATTTTGGATATCTCAAACGGTTTGGCCGTGGCGAGGCAACGAATTTATGGCGAGAAAAGGGAAACAGGAAATGTGTTATAACTTCTGCATACATTGATTGATGTTTATGAAACTTCAGGAGTGTGTTGGTTGTAGTAGTCTGATCACATGGATGTAACTATTGTGAGTCAAAGTTATAGCGCCACCAAATGGCAGCAAGAAGTGTATCACTTTTAAAATGCTTTGAGATCACCCTCTTATTTTTACCTGATTTGCTTCAAACTTCATCAGTGTAATGTCAATACACAGCAGATGTAGACCTATGACAGGATTTTTGATATTTGAAATATTGTTGCCATGGCAACAGGTCAAACTGTAATAATATTCTTGAGTGTTTTTGAGGCTCTTAACATGCTTCAAATTGCATGAAACTCGACACACACATCAATATTGTCAACCAGTAGACATGGACAAAGCCATAGAAATGGGCGTGGTGGAGGGGCTCAGTAGTGCCACCTTTTGACAAAAGTGGGGGTTAGTTTTTCCTACAGTCACCAAACTCGGTACACATATTATTCTCATCAAGCCGGACAATTTTCTAATTTACATTCATTAGCTCCGACCAACAGGAAGTCAGCTATTTTGGTTTGAATGTTAATTTTTTGAAAAAACAGGCTATGAATTTTATACTACTACTCCTACAGGGTTTATCCAATTTACACCAAGCTTTTTTAACTTGTTGCTAACACATTGAAGTTGTTTAATTGCAAACGGATTTTGGATATCTCAAACGGTTTGGCCGTGGCGAGGCAACAAATTTATGGCAAGAAAAGGGAAACAAAGTGTTATAACTTCTGCATACATTAATTGATTTTGATGAAACTTTGGCTTAGTCTTCGTTGTACAAGGCTGATCACATGGATTTGACTATTGTGATTCAAAGTCATAGCGCCACCAACTGGAAGCAGAAAATGTGTCACTTTCAGCATACTTTGAGATCACCCTCTTATTTTTACCTGATTTGCTTCAAAATTCATCAGAATAATGTTAAAACTTGGCACATGTAATCCTTTGAAAATGGGCAGGGAGGAGGGGCTCTATAACGGCACCTTGTAGTGCAGTAAATGTGGAGTGAATTTGACATAGTCCTTTGATGTTTAACCGTTTTAAGTGCCTATTGCCCGCTGTGCACAGTTGCCCTGAAGCCACCGGGGTGGCGGTGCCACCGGGCTTGGGCCCGCCATCGCTGCTCGCAGCTATATTTTTTTTTTTTTTTTATTTATTTATTTTTTTTTCCGTCTTCCAGGGCTTTTTGGGGGCCTTAACATGCTCAAAAACTCTTGAAAATTGGCACACACATTGGAATCCGCGGCCATTAGGACGCCGGAGAGGCTGGTACCCGGGCGTGGCAGGGGGGCTCAACAGCGCCCCCTTGAAAAAAGTCTGAAAATTTGGTCCATATATTAAACATGCTTGCACGTATTAGTATGAAACTCGGTACACATATAGACCTCATCGGGCCGAACAACTTTCGCGCTCTAAGTTAATCGCCACGCCAACAGGAAGTCAGCTATTAAGGGTTGTTTGAAAAACGCATGCTCTGGAATTTGATATACTCCTCCTAGACGATTAATCCGATCACCACCAAACTCGGTCAGCATGAAGTCAAGACACTGATGATTAAAAATTGCCAGGGGATTTTTGATATCTCGAACGGTTTGGCCGTGGCGAGGCAACGAATTTATGGCGAGAAAAAGGAAACAGGAAATGTGTTATAACGTCTTAATACATATATTGATCTTTATGAAACTTCACGAGTGTGTTCGTTATAGGAGTCTGATCACATGGATGTGACTATTGTGAGTCAAAGTTATAGCGCCACCAACTGGCAGCAGGAAGTGTATCACTTTTTGAAATGTTTTGAGATCACCCTCTTATTTTTACCTGATTTGCTTCAAACTTCATCAGTGTAATGTCAATACACAGCAGATGTAGACCTATGACAGGATTTTTGATATTTGAAATATTGTTGCCATGGCAACAGGTCAAACTGTAATAATATTCTTGAGTGTTTTTGAGGCTCTTAACATGCTTCAAATTGCATGAAACTCGACACACACATCAATATTGTCAACCAGTAGACATGGACAAATCCATAGAAATGGGCGTGGTGGAGGGGCTCAGTAGCGCCACCTTTTGACAAAAGTGGGGGGGTTAGTTTTTCCTACAGTCACCAAACTCGGTACACATATTGTTCTCATCAAGCCGGACAATTTTCTAATTTACATTCATTAGCTCCGACCAACAGGAAGTCAGCTATTTTGGTTTGAATGTTAATTTTTTGAAAAAACAGGCTATGAATTTTATACTACTACTCCTACAGGGTTTATCCAATTTACACCAAGCTTTTTTTAACTTGTTGCGAACACATTGAAGTTGTTTAATTGCAAACGGATTTTGGATATCTCAAACGATTTGGCCGTGGCGAGGCAACGAATTTATGGCGAGAAAAGGGAAACAGGAAATGTGTTATAACTTCTGCATACATTGATTGATGTTTATGAAACTTCAGGAGTGTGTTCGTTATAGGAGTCTGATCACACGGATGTAACTATTGTGAGTCAAAGTTATAGCGCCACCAAATGGCAGCAAGAAGTGTATCACTTTTAAAATGCTTTGAGATCACCCTCTTATTTTTACCTGATTTGCTTCAAACTTCATCAGTGTAATGTCAATACACAGCAGATGTAGACCTATGACAGGATTTTTGATATTTGAAATATTGTTGCCATGGCAACAGGTCAAACTGTAATAATATTCTTGAGTGTTTTTGAGGCTCTTAACATGCTTCAAATTGCATGAAACTCGACACACACATCAATATTGTCAACCAGTAGACATGGACAAAGCCATAGAAATGGGCGTGGTGGAGGGGCTCAGTAGCGCCACCTTTTGACAAAAGTGGGGGTTAGTTTTTCCTACAGTCACCAAACTCGGTACACATATTATTCTCATCAAGCCGGACAATTTTCTAATTTACATTCATTAGCTCCGACCAACAGGAAGTCAGCTATTTTGGTTTGAATGTTAATTTTTTGAAAAAACAGGCTATGAATTTTATACTACTACTCCTACAGGGTTTATCCAATTTACACCAAGCTTTTTTTAACTTGTTGCTAACACATTGAAGTTGTTTAATTGCAAACGGATTTTGGATATCTCAAACGGTTTGGCCGTGGCGAGGCAACGAATTTATGGCAAGAAAAGGGAAACAAAGTGTTATAACTTCTGCATACATTAATTGATTTTGATGAAACTTTGGCTTAGTCTTTGTTGTACAAGGCTGATCACATGGATTTGACTATTGTGATTCAAAGTCATAGCGCCACCAACTGGAAGCAGAAAATGTGTCACTTTCAGCATACATTGAGATCACCCTCTTATTTTTACCTGATTTGCTTCAAAATTCATCAGAATAATGTTAAAACTTGGCACATGTAATCCTTTGAAAATGGGCAGGGAGGAGGGGCTCTATAGCGGCACCTTGTAGTGCAGTAAATGTGGAGTGAATTTGACATAGTCCTTTGATGTTTAACCGTTTTAAGTGCCTATTGCCCGCTGTGCACAGTTGCCCTGAAGCCACCAGGGTGGCGGTGCCACCGGGCTTGGGCCCGCCATCGCTGCTCGCAGCTATATTTAGGGCCCAAGCGAATTAAGCGCGCAGGGCCCTCTTGTTCTTCTAAGGATTATTATTATTATTTTTTTTTTTTTTTCCGTCTTCCGGGGCTTTTTGGGGGCCTTAACATGCTCAAAAACTCTTGAAAATTGGCACACACATTGGAATCCGCGGCCATTAGGACGCCGGAGAGGCTGGTACCCGGGCGTGGCAGGGGGGCTCGACAGCGCCCCCTTGAAAAAAGTCTGAAAATTTGGTCCATATATTAAACATGCTTGCACGTATTAGTATGAAACTCGGTACACATATAGACCTCATCGGGCCGAACAACTTTCGCGCTCTAAGTTAATCGCCACGCCAACAGGAAGTCAGCTATTAAGGGTTGTTTGAAAAACGCATGCTCTGGAATTTGATATACTCCTCCTAGACGATTAATCCGATCGCCACCAAACTCGGTCAGCATGAAGTCAAGACACTGATGATTAAAAATTGCCAGGGGATTTTTGATATCTCGAACGGTTTGGCCGTGGCGAGGCAACGAATTTATGGCGAGAAAAAGGAAACAGGAAATGTGTTATAACGTCTTAATACATATATTGATCTTTATGAAACTTCACGAGTGTGTTCGTTATAGGAGTCTGATCACATGGATGTGACTATTGTGAGTCAAAGTTATAGCGCCACCAACTGGCAGCAGGAAGTGTATCACTTTTTGAAATGTTTTGAGATCACCCTCTTATTTTTACCTGATTTGCTTCAAACTTCATCAGTGTAATGTCAATACACAGCAGATGTAGACCTATGACAGGATTTTTGATATTTGAAATATTGTTGCCATGGCAACAGGTCAAACTGTAATAATATTCTTGAGTGTTTTTGAGGCTCTTAACATGCTTCAAATTGCATGAAACTCGACACACACATCAATATTGTCAACCAGTAGACATGGACAAAGCCATAGAAATGGGCGTGGTGGAGGGGCTCAGTAGCGCCACCTTTTGACAAAAGTGGGGGTTAGTTTTTCCTACAGTCACCAAACTCGGTACACATATTATTCTCATCAAGCCGGACAATTTTCTAATTTACATTCATTAGCTCCGACCAACAGGAAGTCAGCTATTTTGGTTTGAATGTTAATTTTTTGAAAAAACAGGCTATGCATTTTATACTACTACTCCTACAGGGTTTATCCAATTTACACCAAGCTTTTTTTAACTTGTTGCGAACACATTGAAGTTGTTTAATTGCAAACGGATTTTGGATATCTCAAACGGTTTGGCCGTGGCGAGGCAACGAATTTATGGCAAGAAAAGGGAAACAGGAAATGTGTTATAACTTCTGCATACATTGATTGATGTTTATGAAACTTCAGGAGTGTGTTGGTTGTAGTAGTCTGATCACATGGATGTAACTATTGTGAGTCAAAGTTATAGCGCCACCAAATGGCAGCAAGAAGTGTATCACTTTTAAAATGCTTTGAGATCACCCTCTTATTTTTACCTGATTTGCTTCAAACTTCATCAGTGTAATGTCAATACACAGCAGATGTAGACCTATGACAGGATTTTTGATATTTGAAATATTGTTGCCATGGCAACAGGTCAAACTGTAATAATATTCTTGAGTGTTTTTGAGGCTCTTAACATGCTTCAAATTGCATGAAACTCGACACACACATCAATATTGTCAACCAGTAGACATGGACAAAGCCATAGAAATGGGCGTGGTGGAGGGGCTCAGTAGCGCCACCTTTTGACAAAAGTGGGGGGGTTAGTTTTTCCTACAGTCACCAAACTCGGTACACATATTATTCTCATCAAGCCGGACAATTTTCTAATTTACATTCATTAGCTCCGACCAACAGGAAGTCAGCTATTTTGGTTTGAATGTTAATTTTTTGAAAAAACAGGCTATGAATTTTATACTACTACTCCTACAGGGTTTATCCAATTTACACCAAGCTTTTTTTAACTTGTTGCGAACACATTGAAGTTGTTTAATTGCAAACGGATTTTGGATATCTCAAACGGTTTGGCCGTGGCGAGGCAACGAATTTATGGCGAGAAAAGGGAAACAGGAAATGTGTTATAACTTCTGCATACATTGATTGATGTTTATGAAACTTCAGGAGTGTGTTGGTTGTAGTAGTCTGATCACATGGATGTAACTATTGTGAGTCAAAGTTATAGCGCCACCAAATGGCAGCAAGAAGTGTATCACTTTTAAAATGCTTTGAGATCACCCTCTTATTTTTACCTGATTTGCTTCAAACTTCATCAGTGTAATGTCAATACACAGCAGATGTAGACCTATGACAGGATTTTTGATATTTGAAATATTGTTGCCATGGCAACAGGTCAAACTGTAATAATATTCTTGAGTGTTTTTGAGGCTCTTAACATGCTTCAAATTGCATGAAACTCGACACACACATCAATATTGTCAACCAGTAGACATGGACAAAGCCATAGAAATGGGCGTGGTGGAGGGGCTCAGTAGCGCCACCTTTTGACAAAAGTGGGGGTTAGTTTTTCCTACAGTCACCAAACTCGGTACACATATTATTCTCATCAAGCCGGACAATTTTCTAATTTACATTCATTAGCTCCGACCAACAGGAAGTCAGCTATTTTGGTTTGAATGTTAATTTTTTGAAAAAACAGGCTATGAATTTTATACTACTACTCCTACAGGGTTTATCCAATTTACACCAAGCTTTTTTAACTTGTTGCGAACACATTGAAGTTGTTTAATTGCAAACGGATTTTGGATATCTCAAACGGTTTGGCCGTGGCGAGGCAACGAATTTATGGCGAGAAAAGGGAAACAGGAAATGTGTTATAACTTCTGCATACATTGATTGATGTTTATGAAACTTCAGGAGTGTGTTGGTTGTAGTAGTCTGATCACATGGATGTAACTATTGTGAGTCAAAGTTATAGCGCCACCAAATGGCAGCAAGAAGTGTATCACTTTTAAAATGCTTTGAGATCACCCTCTTATTTTTACCTGATTTGCTTCAAACTTCATCAGTGTAATGTCAATACACAGCAGATGTAGACCTATGACAGGATTTTTGATATTTGAAATATTGTTGCCATGGCAACAGGTCAAACTGTAATAATATTCTTGAGTGTTTTTGAGGCTCTTAACATGCTTCAAATTGCATGAAACTCGACACACACATCAATATTGTCAACCAGTAGACATGGACAAAGCCATAGAAATGGGCGTGGTGGAGGGGCTCAGTAGCGCCACCTTTTGACAAAAGTGGGGGTTAGTTTTTCCTATAGTCACCAAACTCGGTACACACATTATTCTCATCAAGCCGGACAATTTTCTAATTTACATTCATTAGCTCCGACCAACAGGAAGTCAGCTATTTTGGTTTGAATGTTAATTTTTTGAAAAAACAGGCTATGAATTTTATACTACTACTCCTACAGGGTTTATCCAATTTACACCAAGCTTTTTTTAACTTGTTGCTAACACATTGAAGTTGTTTAATTGCAAACGGATTTTGGATATCTCAAATGGTTTGGCCGTGGCGAGGCAACGAATTTATGGCAAGAAAAGGGAAACAAAGTGTTATAACTTCTGCATACATTAATTGATTTTGATGAAACTTTGGCTTAGTCTTCGTTGTACAAGGCTGATCACATGGATTTGACTATTGTGATTCAAAGTCATAGCGCCACCAACTGGAAGCAGAAAATGTGTCACTTTCAGCATACATTGAGATCACCCTCTTATTTTTACCTGATTTGCTTCAAAATTCATCAGAATAATGTTAAAACTTGGCACATGTAATCCTTTGAAAATGGGCAGGGAGGAGGGGCTCTATAGCGGCACCTTGTAGTGCAGTAAATGTGGAGTGAATTTGACATAGTCCTTTGATGTTTAACCGTTTTAAGTGCCTATTGCCCGCTGTGCACAGTTGCCCTGAAGCCACCGGGGTGGCGGTGCCACCGGGCTTGGGCCCGCCATCGCTGCTCGCAGTTATATTTATTATTATTTTTTTTTTTTTTTTTTTTTATTTTTTTCCGTCTTCCGGGGCTTTTTGGGGGCCTTAACATGCTCAAAAACTCTTGAAAATTGGCACACACATTGGAATCCGCGGCCATTAGGACGCCGGAGAGGCTGGTACCCGGGCGTGGCAGGGGGGCTCGACAGCGCCCCCTTGAAAAAAGTCTGAAAATTTGGTCCATATATTAAACATGCTTGCACGTATTAGTATGAAACTCGGTACACATATAGACCTCATCGGGCCGAACAACTTTCGCGCTCTAAGTTAATCGCCACGCCAACAGGAAGTCAGCTATTAAGGGTTGTTTGAAAAACGCATGCTCTGGAATTTGATATACTCCTCCTAGACGATTAATCCGATCGCCACCAAACTCGGTCAGCATGAAGTCAAGACACTGATGATTAAAAATTGCCAGGGGATTTTTGATATCTCGAACGGTTTGGCCGTGGCGAGGCAACGAATTTATGGCGAGAAAAAGGAAACAGGAAATGTGTTATAACGTCTTAATACATATATTGATCTTTATGAAACTTCACGAGTGCGTTCGTTATAGGAGTCTGATCACATGGATGTGACTATTGTGAGTCAAAGTTATAGCGCCACCAACTGGCAGCAGGAAGTGTATCACTTTTTGAAATGTTTTGAGATCACCCTCTTATTTTTACCTGATTTGCTTCAAACTTCATCAGTGTAATGTCAATACACAGCAGATGTAGACCTATGACAGGATTTTTGATATTTGAAATATTGTTGCCATGGCAACAGGTCAAACTGTAATAATATTCTTGAGTGTTTTTGAGGCTCTTAACATGCTTCAAATTGCATGAAACTCGACACACACATCAATATTGTCAACCAGTAGACATGGACAAAGCCATAGAAATGGGCGTGGTGGAGGGGCTCAGTAGCGCCACCTTTTGACAAAAGTGGGGGGGTTAGTTTTTCCTACAGTCACCAAACTCGGTACACATATTATTCTCATCAAGCCGGACAATTTTCTAATTTACATTCATTAGCTCCGACCAACAGGAAGTCAGCTATTTTTGTTTGAATGTTAATTTTTTGAAAAAACAGGCTATGAATTTTATACTACTACTCCTACAGGGTTTATCCAATTTACACCAAGCTTTTTTTAACTTGTTGCGAACACATTGAAGTTGTTTAATTGCAAACGGATTTTGGATATCTCAAACGGTTTGGCCGTGGCGAGGCAACGAATTTATGGCGAGAAAAGGGAAACAGGAAATGTGTTATAACTTCTGCATACATTGATTGATGTTTATGAAACTTCAGGAGTGTGTTGGTTGTAGTAGTCTGATCACATGGATGTAACTATTGTGAGTCAAAGTTATAGCGCCACCAAATGGCAGCAAGAAGTGTATCACTTTTAAAATGCTTTGAGATCACCCTCTTATTTTTACCTGATTTGCTTCAAACTTCATCAGTGTAATGTCAATACACAGCAGATGTAGACCTATGACAGGATTTTTGATATTTGAAATATTGTTGCCATGGCAACAGGTCAAACTGTAATAATATTCTTGAGTGTTTTTGAGGCTCTTAACATGCTTCAAATTGCATGAAACTCGACACACACATCAATATTGTCAACCAGTAGACATGGACAAAGCCATAGAAATGGGCGTGGTGGAGGGGCTCAGTAGCGCCACCTTTTGACAAAAGTGGGGGGGTTAGTTTTTCCTACAGTCACCAAACTCGGTACACATATTATTCTCATCAAGCCGGACAATTTTCTAATTTACATTCATTAGCTCCGACCAACAGGAAGTCAGCTATTTTGGTTTGAATGTTAATTTTTTGAAAAAACAGGCTATGAATTTTATACTACTACTCCTACAGGGTTTATCCAATTTACACCAAGCTTTTTTAACTTGTTGCTAACACATTGAAGTTGTTTAATTGCAAACGGATTTTGGATATCTCAAACGGTTTGGCCGTGGCGAGGCAACGAATTTATGGCAAGAAAAGGGAAACAAAGTGTTATAACTTCTGCATACATTAATTGATTTTGATGAAACTTTGGCTTAGTCTTCGTTGTACAAGGCTGATCACATGGATTTGACTATTGTGATTCAAAGTCATAGCGCCACCAACTGGAAGCAGAAAATGTGTCACTTTCAGCATACATTGAGATCACCCTCTTATTTTTACCTGATTTGCTTCAAAATTCATCAGAATAATGTTAAAACTTGGCACATGTAATCCTTTGAAAATGGGCAGGGAGGAGGGGCTCTATAACGGCACCTTGTAGTGCAGTAAATGTGGAGTGAATTTGACATAGTCCTTTGATGTTTAACCGTTTTAAGTGCCTATTGCCCGCTGTGCACAGTTGCCCTGAAGCCACCGGGGTGGCGGTGCCACCGGGCTTGGGCCCGCCATCGCTGCTCGCAGCTATATTTATTATTATTATTATTTTTTTTTTTTTTTTTTTCCGTCTTCCGGGGCTTTTTGGGGGCCTTAACATGCTCAAAAACTCTTGAAAATTGGCACACACATTGGAATCCGCGGCCATTAGGACGCCGGAGAGGTTGGTACCCGGGCGTGGCAGGGGCTCGACAGCGCCCCCTTGAAAAAAGTCTGAAAATTTGGTCCATATATTAAACATGCTTGCACGTATTAGTATGAAACTCGGTACACATATAGACCTCATCGGGCCGAACAACTTTCGCGCTCTAAGTTAATCGCCACGCCAACAGGAAGTCAGCTATTAAGGGTTGTTTGAAAAACGCATGCTCTGGAATTTGATATACTCCTCCTAGACGATTAATCCGATCGCCACCAAACTCGGTCAGCATGAAGTCAAGACACTGATGATTAAAAATTGCCAGGGGATTTTTGATATCTCGAACGGTTTGGCCGTGGCGAGGCAACGAATTTATGGCGAGAAAAAGGAAACAGGAAATGTGTTATAACGTCTTAATACATATATTGATCTTTATGAAACTTCACGAGTGTGTTCGTTATAGGAGTCTGATCACATGGATGTGACTATTGTGAGTCAAAGTTATAGCGCCACCAACTGGCAGCAGGAAGTGTATCACTTTTTGAAATGTTTTGAGATCACCCTCTTATTTTTACCTGATTTGCTTCAAACTTCATCAGTGTAATGTCAATACACAGCAGATGTAGACCTATGACAGGATTTTTGATATTTGAAATATTGTTGCCATGGCAACAGGTCAAACTGTAATAATATTCTTGAGTGTTTTTGAGGCTCTTAACATGCTTCAAATTGCATGAAACTCGACACACACATCAATATTGTCAACCAGTAGACATGGACAAAGCCATAGAAATGGGCGTGGTGGAGGGGCTCAGTAGCGCCACCTTTTGACAAAAGTGGGGGGGTTAGTTTTTCCTACAGTCACCAAACTCGGTACACATATTATTCTCATCAAGCCGGACAATTTTCTAATTTACATTCATTAGCTCCGACCAACAGGAAGTCAGCTATTTTGGTTTGAATGTTAATTTTTTGAAAAAACAGGCTATGAATTTTATACTACTACTCCTACAGGGTTTATCCAATTTACACCAAGCTTTTTTTAACTTGTTGCTAACACATTGAAGTTGTTTAATTGCAAACGGATTTTGGATATCTCAAACGGTTTGGCCGTGGCGAGGCAACGAATTTATGGCAAGAAAAGGGAAACAAAGTGTTATAACTTCTGCATACATTAATTGATTTTGATGAAACTTTGGCTTAGTCTTCGTTGTACAAGGCTGATCACATGGATTTGACTATTGTGATTCAAAGTCATAGCGCCACCAACTGGAAGCAGAAAATGTGTCACTTTCAGCATACATTGAGATCACCCTCTTATTTTTACCTGATTTGCTTCAAAATTCATCAGAATAATGTTAAAACTTGGCACATGTAATCCTTTGAAAATGGGCAGGGAGGAAGGGGTCTATAGCGGCACCTTGTAGTGCAGTAAATGTGGAGTGAATTTGACATAGTCCTTTGATGTTTAACCGTTTTAAGTGCCTATTGCCCGCTGTGCACAGTTGCCCTGAAGCCACCGGGGTGGCGGTGCCACCGGGCTTGGGCCCGCCATCGCTGCTCGCAGCTATATTTATTATTATTTTTTTTATTTTTTTTTTTTTCCGTCTTCCGGGGCTTTTTGGGGGCCTTAACATGCTCAAAAACTCTTGAAAATTGGCACACACATTGGAATCCGCGGCCATTAGGACGCCGGAGAGGCTGGTACCCGGGCGTGGCAGGGGGGCTCGACAGCGCCCCCTTGAAAAAAGTCTGAAAATTTGGTCCATATATTAAACATGCTTGCACGTATTAGTATGAAACTCGGTACACATATAGACCTCATCGGGCCGAACAACTTTCGCGCTCTAAGTTAATCGCCACGCCAACAGGAAGTCAGCTATTAAGGGTTGTTTGAAAAACGCATGCTCTGGAATTTGATATACTCCTCCTAGACGATTAATCCGATCGCCACCAAACTCGGTCAGCATGAAGTCAAGACACTGATGATTAAAAATTGCCAGGGGATTTTTGATATCTCGAACGGTTTGGCCGTGGCGAGGCAACGAATTTATGGCGAGAAAAAGGAAACAGGAAATGTGTTATAACGTCTTAATACATATATTGATCTTTATGAAACTTCACGAGTGTGTTCGTTATAGGAGTCTGATCACATGGATGTGACTATTGTGAGTCAAAGTTATAGCGCCACCAACTGGCAGCAGGAAGTGTATCACTTTTTGAAATGTTTTGAGATCACCCTCTTATTTTTACCTGATTTGCTTCAAACTTCATCAGTGTAATGTCAATACACAGCAGATGTAGACCTATGACAGGATTTTTGATATTTGAAATATTGTTGCCATGGCACCAGGTCAAACTGTAATAATATTCTTGAGTGTTTTTGAGGATCTTAACATGCTTCAAATTGCATGAAACTCGACACACACATCAATATTGTCAACCAGTAGACATGGACAAAGCCATAGAAATGGGCGTGGTGGAGGGGCTCAGTAGCGCCACCTTTTGACAAAAGTGGGGGGGTTAGTTTTTCCTACAGTCACCAAACTCGGTACACATATTATTCTCATCAAGCCGGACAATTTTCTAATTTACATTCATTAGCTCCGACCAACAGGAAGTCAGCTATTTTGGTTTGAATGTTAATTTTTTGAAAAAACAGGCTATGAATTTTATACTACTACTCCTACAGGGTTTATCCAATTTACACCAAGCTTTTTTTAACTTGTTGCGAACACATTGAAGTTGTTTAATTGCAAACGGATTTTGGATATCTCAAACGGTTTGGCCGTGGCGAGGCAACGAATTTATGCCGAGAAAAGGGAAACAGGAAATGTGTTATAACTTCTGCATACATTGATTGATGTTTATGAAACTTCAGGAGTGTGTTGGTTGTAGTAGTCTGATCACATGGATGTAACTATTGTGAGTCAAAGTTATAGCGCCACCAAATGGCAGCAAGAAGTGTATCACTTTTAAAATGCTTTGAGATCACCCTCTTATTTTTACCTGATTTGCTTCAAACTTCATCAGTGTAATGTCAATACACAGCAGATGTAGACCTATGACAGGATTTTTGATATTTGAAATATTGTTGCTATGGCAACAGGTCAAACTGTAATAATATTCTTGAGTGTTTTTGAGGCTCTTAACATGCTTCAAATTGCATGAAACTCGACACACACATCAATATTGTCAACCAGTAGACATGGACAAAGCCATAGAAATGGGCGTGGTGGAGGGGCTCAGTAGCGCCACCTTTTGACAAAAGTGGGGGGGTTAGTTTTTCCTACAGTCACCAAACTCGGTACACATATTATTCTCATCAAGCCGGACAATTTTCTAATTTACATTCATTAGCTCCGACCAACAGGAAGTCAGCTATTTTGGTTTGAATGTTAATTTTTTGAAAAAACAGGCTATGAATTTTATACTACTACTCCTACAGGGTTTATCCAATTTACACCAAGCTTTTTTTAACTTGTTGCTAACACATTGAAGTTGTTTAATTGCAAACGGATTTTGGATATCTCAAACGGTTTGGCCGTGGCGAGGCAACGAATTTATGGCAAGAAAAGGGAAACAAAGTGTTATAACTTCTGCATACATTAATTGATTTTGATGAAACTTTGGCTTAGTCTTCGTTGTACAAGGCTGATCACATGGATTTGACTATTGTGATTCAAAGTCATAGCGCCACCAACTGGAAGCAGAAAATGTGTCACTTTCAGCATACATTGAGATCACCCTCTTATTTTTACCTGATTTGCTTCAAAATTCATCAGAATAATGTTAAAACTTGGCACATGTAATCCTTTGAAAATGGGCAGGGAGGAGGGGCTCTATAACGGCACCTTGTAGTGCAGTAAATGTGGAGTGAATTTGACATAGTCCTTTGATGTTTAACCGTTTTAAGTGCCTATTGCCCGCTGTGCACAGTTGCCCTGAAGCCACCGGGGTGGCGGTGCCACCGGGCTTGGGCCCGCCATCGCTGCTCGCAGCTATATTTGTTATTTATATTATTATATATTAACAAACATATTTACCCCATCGCCAGCTCTGCTAATGGTCAGCTACAGGAATGTCTGAAGTTCTTTTCCAAATGTAGCCTAGCCAATAAGTCTAGTTATTTCTTTATTCTTTTACTGTAACTACATGAATTATACATCATTTGATGCACCGATCGAAATTACTGAAAATTTGCGGCCGAAACAGCAATTTAGCTAACTTCAGCAATTGTCTAACTTAGAATTTAGACCAAAAATATCCTATCAATTAATTAAGTAATAAAGACATGTAATAAAGTAATAAAGAAATTATTATAAAATAAAAACAGAAAGACGTCTATTGCTTCAGCCTTATTCAAAGGCAGAGGAAACATGGATTCGTTACGCACTTCAATCCATTCCACAACCGTCGTTCTTGGTTTTATTCCTATTTATTAAATATAGGCAATTGGTGGATGAAACACTGATTAACATTAAGATACAATTTCTACAAAACGAAATTCACTTTAAAGAAAGACTTACTATAAAACAAAACTTAATGAACTGGTCAAATTCATGTCTGACCCGCTGCATATCTCCCAACATTGCGCATCCGTCATGCTATTCACTTTTCATAATCAACATAGGTGACATTTATAAAAAAATAAATAAAAATAAAAAAAAAAATTAGGCTATAGCCCAATATTTAAATATAAATATGAAACTAAATTGGCTACATTTTTATCCCTCTGGTCGGCGAATGCGCCGGCGTGTTCTGATGGATTTTCTCCTCATGACAGCTGAAACAACTTAACAGGCCTTCCGTCATTTTTGGCGATAGCCTACAGATTAGTGCAAGACTACAAATGGTCTACGTTTTTAAAATTTCATTTTATATTTACGCTCACAATAACAACAACACCTTGTAGGCTACTTTTGTAAAATAGAATAAATAAAAAACAGGGTGCGCTTTTCAGCTCTGCGAGAATCTTTCTGAAACGTCTCAAAAATTAATTTAAACTCTGCGAATAACTGTACCTAAAAGAAAGAAACATCTCAATTTGATAAGAAATTTGTAGGTCTGTGTTAAATAAGAGGCGATCTATCCACTGGAATGTGTTGTTTCTGAAATCATGGCCAGTGCTCGTTGCAGCTCAAAAACTTGTTAAAGCACCAAGAAGGCATTATAGACATAACATTATGACTTTATGTAAAGCTGCTTGGAAACTATGGGTATTGTGTGCACTAATAAATTTGACTTGACACTTGATCGTACTTCAAGATGGGATAAAAGTGACAAGGACATGAACCGGCTTAACACAGCCAGTTATGTCTCAAGTGAAAGGAAACAGTTGGGTGTAAACTGGATGTGTATCAGTATAATGAATCTGTGCATTTGGTCTTAAAGTGACAGCAACCTAATAAACCTGCTTCTCTGTGTCATTAATGTGAATCAAACAAAAGAGAAAATAACTTACTGCTCTTGAATGAATACATTTTTTAGCTTCAATAAGAATAAATTTATATTTAAAGGATTAGTTTACTTCAGAATTAAAATTTCCTGATAATTTACTCACCCCCATGTCATCTAAGATGTTTGTCTTGCTTTCTTCAGTCGAAAAGAAATTAAAGTTTTTCTCCATATAGTGGACTTCAGTGGGGTTCAACGGGTTGAAGTTCCAAATTACAGTTTCAGTAGCTTCAAAGGGCTCTACACGATAACAGACGAGGAATAAGGGTCTTATGTAGAGAAACTATCGTCATTTTCTAAAAAAAATTCAATAATAATAATAATTTATATTCTTTTTAACCACAAATGCTCGTCTTGCACTGCTCTGCAATGCACCACGCATTATGTAAACACATTGGAAAGGTCACGCGTGATGTAGGCGGAAGTACCGATCCAGTGTTTACAAAGTGAATGTGCAAAGACTAAGCCAAACGAAAAAAGGTAAAACTGATGTTGGGGATTTTAAAGTTGTAGGAGAAAATGAGATGGAGTTTTTCACCCTACCACGGTACTTCTGCCTATGTCACACGTGACCTTTCCAACGTGATTACTTAATGCGTGGCGCAGAGCAGTGCAAGACGAGCATTTGTGGTAAAAAACTTTTATTCTGTTTAGAAAATGACTGACCGTTTCGCTAGATAAGACTCTTATTCCTCGTCTGGTATCGTTTAAAGCCCTTTGAAGCTGCACTGAAACTGACATTTGGACCTTCAACCGTTAAACCTCAGTGAAGTCCACTATATGGAGAAAAATTCTGGAATGTTTTCATCAAAAACCTTAATTTCTTTTCGACTGAAGAAAGAAAGACATGAACATCTTGGATGACATGGGGGTGAGTAAATTATCAGGAAATTTTAATTCTGAAGTCAACTAATCCTTTAATTCATACAGTAAAGACTATGCAATATATAATTTTTACATTTGATTTTTAAATTCCAGTACTCTAACTACATGTTAAATAAACCTATTGTACCTGAAAATCTTAATTTGTTTAATTCATATTTTTGTTATATTGTATTTGTTTGTAATTTGCTTCTTTTTTTCTTATTTTTAATAACAGAAATGAAATAAAATAACAAAAATAACTTTATCGTGATATATATTGTTATTGTGAAATAAGAATTTAGTCATATCACCCACCCCTATTCCATATTATGAGTAGTACGCTAGTATGTCTGTCTTTGATTGTCTATGTGATCTTTCTGTCACTTTTCTTTTCCAGGCCAGAGACGTTGCCTGAAGTGTCATGAGAACTGTTTGAGATGCTTGAGAGATGCAGACAGATGCACTGCCTGTAAGGATGGCTTCAGGTAATAGAAAAAAAAAATCAGAGCTATTCTTGTTTACAATGTTCACTAAAAAAAAAATCTTAATCAACATTTGCACAAAACAACCTGATTAGAAAGAAATGTACAGTCCAGTACTGAACTGCTGCTCTCAGATTGTGGTCTTTTAAAATGCGTCCCAAGAA
This sequence comes from Chanodichthys erythropterus, assembly GCF_024489055.1. Taxonomy (NCBI): domain Eukaryota; kingdom Metazoa; phylum Chordata; class Actinopteri; order Cypriniformes; family Xenocyprididae; genus Chanodichthys; species Chanodichthys erythropterus. Next base: position 8,318,463 of record NC_090231.1, on the reverse strand, counting down.
CATTTGATTACTGCTGCATTTGGTGCTGGATTGTTGCTTAATTGCAATGTAAATAAAAGCAAATATTTGGGTTACACTTTATTTTACATTAGTTACATTGTAATTACTCAAATAAGTACTGAGTACTATTAATTAACTACATGTAATTTACATTTGAAAGTCTCTTGTAACCTATAAACTTTCACTCGCAGAGGTGTGACCCCTCTTTGCACTCATTGCAAAATATATTGAGTTATGAATTCTCATGGCATACTGGTGCAGATGAAATAGCGTAAGAAGTGAGGCTTTGGTGTTTTACGTCAGTTTAGGACATCTAGGGTGCATTTGGTCATCTTTATGTATGCTGTCTTTGCTGTGGTTTAGGCGAGCCATACTGAGACAGACTGGGCTTTAGTTCTTGAAAGGCAGTCTGGTCTTGTGAAGGGTAAAACGCTGCATGCGTTACGCCATGACCTCTCTGCAGCATTTAATCTGTCAGGGTTATATATCGTGATGTGCTGTGTTTTGAAGTGCGGATAGAGACCAAATGCCTGGAGTCTTTTAGATTCACATTCTCTGCGTCACACTTGCTCGAATGATTATTGAAACGGTTCTCTTCCCCTGTCATTTTCAACCACTGACCCACAGTTCCCTTGCAAAACAGTTCTTTGAGCCAAGTCAAAATCAACCCACTGTGAAGAAGATTGTAGAGTTGTTTTCTCTGACACACATTAAGTCTTGTCTTGAATTCAGACTCACTGGTTACTCTGATTTGTTTGAAAATATAATTTACTTCAACACTAGTTTAAGTCTGTGCCACATTTAGAGCACTTTAAAATTTAAAGGGGCCACATCTACACGTTTGTCACAATTACTTTTTATCGGGAGATACAGCAGTTGACAATTGAATTGACTATTTTTGTTTGTTTCAGTGTGAACTTGGAAATAATGTAATATTCTTTAAGGGTTAGTAAAATAATGCACATGTTGTAAGTAAAAATACTGTTCTTAATATATATATATATATATATATATATATATATATATATATATATAAAATGGAAATTCCACTGATGTTGTAATAATAATAATAATTATTACGGTTAAGGTAAGCAGTATTTTTGTGCAAGTTGGTTACAATGTCAACTTGGAAATAATTTATTATATACATAAATATACTATTCTAAATATTAAAATACTTAATTATTTATTTCTGTAATATACAGTCATGTGAAAAAGAAAGTACACCCCTTATGAATTCTATGGTTTTACATATCGAGACATAATAAAACATCATCGGGTCTTTAGCAGGTCTTACAAACTCTTATGAACAACAACACATGACATATTACACTGTGTCATGGTTTATTTAACAGAAAACAAAGTCAGGTGCTGATAATCAAATGTCAGCAAGTGTGATCACCTCTATAAAAGCAGAAGTTTTGTCAGTTTGCTGGTCTGGAGCCTTCAGGTGTGTGTTAACACAGTGCCAAGGAGGAACGACTTCAGCAATTATCTTAGAGAAGCAGTTGTTGCTGCCATTAATCTAGGAAGGGTTACAAGGTAATTTTCAAACAATTTGAAGTCCATCATACTACAGTAAGGAAGACTATTTACAAGTGGAAAACATTTAAGACAGTTGCCAATCTTCCCAGGAGTGGACGTCCCAGCAAATTCACCCCAAAGACTGTCTGTGCAATGCTCAGAGAAACTGCAAAACACCCAAGAGCTACATCTCAGACTCTACAGGCCTCAGTTAGCATGTTAAATGTTGAAGTTCATGGTAGTATGATTTGAAAAAGACTGAATAAGTATGACATGTTTGGAAGGAGAAAGCCTCTTCTCTCTAAAAAGAACATGGCAACATGGCTTAGGTTTGCAAAATTGCATCTGAACAAACCATAAGACTTCTGGAATAAAGTTCTTTGGACAGACAAGACCAAAGTGGAGATGTTTGTCTATAATGCAGAGCGCCACGTTTGGGGAAAACTAAAGACAGGATATCAGAATAAACACCTCATACCAACTGTCCATCATGCTTGTGGAGCGGTGATGATTTTTGGCATTGTTTTGTAGCAACAGTCATTGAGTCGACCATGAACTCCTCTGTACACCAAACTATTCTAGAGTCAAATGTGAGGCGATCTGTCCGACAGCTAAAGCTTGGCCAATTTTGGTAATGCAACAGGACAATGATCACAAGAACACCAGCAAATCTACACCAGAATGGCTGAAAAAGAAAATAATCAAGTGTTTCAATGGCCCAGTCAAAGTCCAGACCTCAACCCAGTTGAAATGCTGTGGCAGGACCTTAAGAGAGCTGTGCATAAACAAATGCCCACAAACCTCAATGAACTGGAGCAACGTTGTAAAGAACAGTGGGCCAAGATTCACTCACAATGATGTGAGAGACTGATAAAGTCATACAGAAAACGATTACTTCAGCTTATTACTAAAGTTGATTCTACAAGCAACTGAATTATAGAGTGTACTTAGTTTTTCACACATGGCTGTAATATGTGTAATATGTGAGGTTGTAATTACCTAATTTTAAGACCTGCTAAAGACCAGATGATTTTTTGATTATGTCCCGATAAGTGAAACCATAGAATTCAAAGAGGGTGTACTTTCTTTTTCACATGACTGTTATAACAATAGTAATAATAATAAATATAGCTGCAAGCAGTAATTACGGGGCCAAGCACAAAAACGGCACAAGAAGCCAGCCAACACGGCTGGGAGCATCAGACCAACTGCAACAGTGAGCCATTAAAGACCTATTAAGATCATTTTAGGCAAAAGAGCTGAAAAATGATAAAAATGAGGATTTACTGGTTCATCACTTTCGCCCAATAGGTGGCACTGTGTCCAAATTGTTGTGGTGTGGTCAGAGTGAGGTGACAATGACACTTGCAAAGTTTGGTGTCAATATGTCAAAGCATTGCAGAGATACAGCTTCAAAAGTTGTTTTTGCATCATGCCTCAAATTCGTTGCTCCGGTATACGAAAACGGTTTGACGTATCGACTTGAAATCCATAACTGTTTGTTGGCATGGTCTGAAGATGATATGGTTACATTTTGGTGAAAATTGGAGCAACTGTCTAGGAGGAGTTCGAAAAAGTAGGTTTTTAAAGAAAAACAATATGGCGGACAGGAAGTTCAGCCGACTATGGCAAATTTGATATCTATGTTCTCAGCATGACCCAAGGAACCAGTAGGTGGCGCTTCGCCGAAACACTGCATGTTGCCTCAGGTCATGCTTGTGATGACATGTACCAAGTTTGGTCTGAATACGATAAAGCGTTGCCTTAAGTCTATTTTTGCAAGCAATGCGTACAATTCATTCACATGTTTTTCGAAAACGGTTTGAGGAATCGACTTGAATTCCATAAATTTTTGTCGGCATGGTCTGACGATGACCTGGTTCAATTTTCTTGAAAATCTGAGTAACGGCCTAGGAGGAGTTCGAAAAAGTAGGTTTTTCAGAAAATTCAAAACAATGGATACATTTTCATGACGTAAAATTACGTCATAGGGTGCAATCGATTCGTCTTGACCCAAGGAATCAGGGAATTTTGAAAAAGGAATTTTGTTACTTACCCTTACGGTTCAAAAGTTGTTAACATAAACATAAGTGCAACTTTGGACAGCTGGTGGCGCTAGAGGGATTGAGTTAGAGACTCCAAATTTGCTATGGACATAGCTTAGACTGTCCTCTAACTGAGTGCCAAATTTCACAACTTTTTACCATACGGTTCTATGGGCTTCCATAGACTTCCAGAGCGGAAGAAGAAGAAGAATAATTAAAAAAAAAAAAAAAGAACTCCATCAGATACAGTAGGTGCCTCTGCACCTTCGGTGCTTGGCCCCTAATAATTATTATGTAATTGTATAAAATTACAATCATACATTTTGTTTTGCTCTTGGTATGAATAGTCTTCATTTGCATAAAAAGTTTTGATATGTAAATGTTGCCGTCACATGTTAATGTTCTGATCATTTTGATATAACTGTTGTTTATGCTTTCCATGATGAAAGACTTATGATTTTTGCTTTCCATGATAAAACTGTGGAAACATTGCAGTGAATTGTGATATGAGTTTAATTTTTCTCTCTTCTTCTTATATTTTCCTGATTAAAGTCTGGCAGGAATGACCTGCGTTCCACAGTGTGCCAATGGAACTTATTTTAACTTGGAAGAAATGAAGTGCAGCCCTTGCCACATCTCCTGCTCCACATGCACAGGTCAATTCTTTTCTTTTCTTTTCTTTTCTTTTCTTTTCTTTTCTTTTCTTTTCTTTTCTTTTCTTTTCTATTTTATTTGCTGTACTTACTGTAAATATCACAGCCACAAGTAATTTGTCAGCCATTATATTCAGAACAAATGCAATTTTATACAACAAACGATAAACAAAAATTCCTAGTAGCATCATAAATGTCAATACAGATGAATTGATCGTGGCCCATTTTTTTTACGTCAGCATTTATCAACTCTGGTCTTCAAGGTCCACCGTCCTACCCTGAACAAAAATACACCTGAACAAACAAACTAATGTCTTCGAAAATTCTAAAAAATCAACACTTACAGACAGGTAAACTGCCACAAACCTTGAGGCATCAGTATACTGTATCATCATGTGTCTCATTCAGAATCAGCGCAGTTCACTCAGAGGACATTGCAGATGCAAAGCTGACTCAAATATTGCTCTCTGAATATGAAATGAACTCAATGCAAAAGTAGAGGAATGAGATCAGATGTCTTCCCTAACTTGTTTACCACAGGAGCAGAATCAATTCGCAGTGAGAGACGCAAGAGTAAAGAGTTTGTCTTGTTTTCAGGACAGCAGGAGTGAAAGAGCCCCTGCCAGTCCTCTTTCACTATTGCTGCTGAGCCTTAGAACTTAATTAACTTAGTTCATTATACCAACTCACCAGAGACGACTGATAAGCCGTGAGTTGTTTGCTTTCCAAGTTCGCTGAAATGTGGAGAGCTAATGTTATAGACACAGCGTGGCGGAGGGAAGTAAATTGACAGATTAGCCCGAGTGTGTGTCATGGACTCCATTCCAAACCCTATAGTGAGCTATAGGGCATTTTAAGCCATTAAAGGGATAGTTCACCCAAAAATGAAAATTTGATGTTTATCTGCTTACCCCCAGTGCATCCAAGATGTAGGTGTCTTTGTTTCTTCAGTAGAACAAAAATGATGATTTTTAACTCCAACCGTTGTGGTCTGTCAGTCGTATAATGCATGTCAATGGGAACTCCATCTATAAGAGTAAAAAAAAACATGACAGACAAATCCAAAATAAACCCTGCGGCTCGTGAAGACACATTGATGTCCTAAGACACGAAACGATCAGTTTGTGTGAGAAATCGAACAGTATTTATATCATTTTTTACCTCTAATAAAGGTGTGAATGCACTCTGATGCCAGAAGTGATCTCTCGTGCTTATACTTCAATGAGTGTGAGAGATCACTTCCGGCTGGTGTACATCTTGAGACAAAACAACGGCGCTGACATATTTAGAGATATATTTTAAGCTGCTGTCAGTTAAAACAGCTCAAACATGCATTTTAGTCTTGGACTAGGCTTAAGCCTTGTCTGTGAAATAGGGGGAAAGTAGGAAATATTATTATCTAAAAGCAGCATGACATGCATCATTCGTGGAGATGACAATCCACTGCAACATACTCCATCTAAATTAGTAGACTAAGAAGGAGTCTTGTTTATTTCATTCAATGCTGATTGTTTTTTTGTTTTTTTTGCTTCAGAACATTTCAGATTAAGATTTTTTTAATGTTTTTGAAAGAAGTCTCTTCTGCTCATCAAGACTGCATTTATTTGATCAAAAATAAAAACAGTAATATTGTGAAATATTATTACAATTTAAAATCACTGTTTTCTATTTGAATATACACTACCAGTCAAAAGTTTGGCAACATTAATATTTTTAATGTTTTTGAACGAAGTCTCTTCTGCTCATCAAGGCTGCATTTATTTCATAATAAATACAAAAATAATATTTCACAATAATATTGTGAAATATTATTGCAATTTAAAATTATGGTTTTCTATTTTAATATACTTTAAACTATAATTTATTCCTGTGATCATAGCTGAATTTTCAGCATCATTACTCCAGTCTTCAATGTCACATGATCCTTCAGAAATCATTGTAATATGCTGATTTATTATCAATGTTGGAAACAGTTGTGATGCTTAATATTATTTTATAACCTGTGATACTTTTTCAGGATTCTTTGATGAATAAAATGTTTAAAAATATCAGCATGTTTTTAAAATAGAAATCTTTTATAACAATATACACTACTTTTCAAAAGTTTGGGGTCAGGATTTTTTTTTTTCTTTCTTTTTTTTGAAAGAAATTAATACTTTTATTCAGCACAGTTGTGTTAAATTGATAAAAAGTGATAGTAAAGATTTATATTGTTAGAACAGATTTATATTTTGAATAAATGCTGTTCTTTTTAACCTTTTATTCATCAATGAATCCTGAAAAACGTATCACAGGTTCCAAAAAAAAAATATATATTAAGCAACACAACTGTTTTCAACATTGATAATAAGTATAGAGTATCAAATCATCATATTAGAATGATTTCTGAAGGATCATGTGACACTGAAGACTGGAGTAATGATGCTGAAAATTCAGCTTTGATCACAGAAATAAATTATATGTTAAAGTATATTAAAATAGAAAACCATAATTTTAAATTGTAATAATATTTCACAATATTATTGTTTTTTCTGTATTTATTATGAAATAAATGCAGCCTTAATGAGCATAAGAGACTTTGTTCAAAAACATTAAAACTAGTAATGTTTCCAAACTTTTGACCGGTAATATATTTTACAATGTATTTATTCCTGTGATTTAAAGCTGAATTTTCAGCATCATTACTCCAGTCTTCAGTGTCACATGATCCTTCAGAAGTCATAATAACATGCTGATTTGCTGCTCAAGAAACATTTTTATAAAATGATTATTATAATTGTTGAAAACAGTTGTGCTGCTTCATATTTTTGTAGAAACCATTTTTTCCCAGAATTTTTTGATAAGTTTAATGCATCCTTCGTGAATTAAAATTAATTTCTTTCAAATCTTACTGACCCCAAACTTTTAAAATGATAGCATATGTTTTTGCTATGTTTATGCTTTTGATGATTATGTGCAAGCACCTTTGAAAGAGATCACATGGTTGACCTATAGAAGAGAGTCTTTCGTAATCTTGCTTTAACCTTAGAGATGAGCTGATCAGCTGGAAGCAGGCAAGAAAATCACTTTTGTGGTCTTCAGCTGAACCTGATACATTGTATACGGCCACTGATTAATGATAACACTGCATTGTTAACGTCAGCCTCTGTCACCAGCCGTCAAAACACGCCTCAAGCGAAGACCCCAATGAAACGCACATATAAATAACGGAAAACCGATTCCAGACCACCAGCGTTGAGCTGATAGTGTGGTTGTGTTTGCAGGGCCGGGACTGGAGGAGTGCATTCAGTGTGCGCCTGACTTCTTACAGCAGGAGTGGCGGTGCGTTCGGACATGCGCTCCCGGGTACTACAGGAGCGAGGCTGCGGGATTCTCACAGAGGATGTGCCGCAAGTGAGTCATGCAAACGTCTCAGATGATGACTAAACATTTGAGTACAGTTATGCATAAAGTTATAAAGTTATGCATTCAGACAGAAACCAAAGCTGTCTTTCTACTGCACACAACAATCGGACACAACTGCCGGAATTCACCCTTTAGTGGCAGACGTAATAAACTTTCAAGCTCATTCTTGCTGTCTCTGCATTTCTAGCCTAGTATTTCCATGCAGTTTTTCCACATTTTAGAGTGACATTTGTTAACACAGTGGTTGACTTAAACTTACAACGAACAAAAGTAATGCCTTTATCTTCCAAAAATTCACCATGGTGGAATGAATGAATGCAAACAATAAACAGTGATGCATATAGGACAAATGACCACCAATAATTTTATGGAGACAGTATTAAAAAAATACTAGAATATACATATTAAATTAATAATTTATTACTTATTTGTCTATCAATAACCATGCATTTTTAAAAGTATTGAGTGTTTTTGATAAATTTAAGGTATTAACTTTTGCTTTTTTAAATATTCATCTATCTTTAGTGTGTAATGTTGCTGTTTGAGCATGAAAAAGGTCTGCAAAGTGACAAAGTCCCTCCAGTAGGAGTTATTCTCTATATCAGTGTCACTGTTTTTGAACTCCCTGAAACACCTCCATTGTAATCTTGAGTTTTCTTCCGGGAATGAACACACTACAATATTCCTCATTTAAATAATTCCTGCACACGGCATACATTAAATAAAGAGGCAAGGCTAGGGTTTGGATCGAAAATCAATTCCAGTTCTGGAATCGGATACTTATGGTCAGGAATTGGATACTTTTTATAAAATTAAAAATTCGATTCCTCTTATTGATTCCTTTTTGTGCATTTTAACATGACTTTAAACCATTCAAGCGCAAGAAGACTCTCACGTTGTTTTTTGTGCTGAGCACACATCCAAAGCGACATGCACACAGAAAGTCGCCTCTCATACATTTTGAATAGTGTGCGATACTGAACTGAGTATGCGATACTGAACTCTGTCTTTTTGCACTTGAACAGACAAATACACACAAAAATATCCTCATAAACACAGTTGGTTATGTCTTAAGTCAATGTAAACAGTTGACAAAGAAAACTCATAACAGTATTGTTACATATTCACTGTTATCTTCCTTTAGTTTGACCTAGTTTTCCTCATTCTGTTTAATTAGTCATTTCTTTCACCTGTGTCCAGATCATTATCTTGTTAAAGGGATAGTTCACCCAAAAATGAAAATTTGATGTTTATCTGCTTACCCCCAGGGCATCCAAGATGTAGGAGACTCTGTTTCTTCAGTAGAACACAAATGATGATTTTTAACTCCAACCGTTGCCATCTGTGAGTCGCATAATGTGGGCCAATGGGAACTTCTTTTATAAGAGTAAATAAAACTTGCTTAGACAAATCCAAATTAAACCCTGCGGCTCGTGATGACACATTGATGTCCTAAAACACGAAATGATCGGTTTGTGCGAGAAACCGAAAAATATTTATATCATTTTTACCTCTAAAACATCACTATATCCAACTGCGTTCAGCATTCACTTAGTAAGGTTTGATCGCGCTCTGACAACGGAAGTGATGTCTCGCGCTTATACTTCAATGAGTGCGAGACATCACTTCTGTTAAGTATATTGTATCCGTGCAGCTCTTAAAGTGACAGCAGCAGGAATATTAGGCTCTATAATAACGTTAATCAAACATGTATACGATTACGTCATAGAAGATGCAACTTTTTGAATGGAAGAAAAAAGGAAGAAATTCACTTTCGCTAAGATACTGGCTCTTTATAATTTATGCCACGTAGCGATTTTCACTTGCACATGTTACAGATCCCTTGTTTCCCTGGACTCCTTTTCCCAGAATCCTCCTGTTCTCCTCACCTGCACTCACTTCCCTCGTCAGCTCCTCATCGTCACTCATCACCTGCACCTGGACTCTATTGTCAGCACTCCCTATATAATGCACTCACTCCCTGCACTCCTGGTCCGTTCTCTGTTTTGTTAAGGTGTCTGCCTGTTGTTCATTGCCATTGTTTGAAGTAAAGTCTCTATTATCGTGGAAATCCGTATCTGCCTCATCTCTCTACCAGCCACCCGTAACAGAAGAACGGACCCAAACCGACCGGATTTTCCACGAAAAAAAAAAATGGAGACTTTCCCCAGCTCCCTGGATCCAGCTCCTCCATCGCCTCTCACCCTAACAGCCAGCGAACGCATTATCGGGCTCCTGCAGGTAGGACGTTCGCTGGAGAGGTATGTGGAGGAGTTCGTTGAGCTTGCTTACTTGTCTAACTGGCCCGACGCTCAGTTGATCTCCCTGTTTTTGGATGGATTGGATGACGACACTATCCGTTTTGATGAACCTGTTTTTTGTTTCTCCTTAAGCGAAACTATCAATTTAATTTTGTGGTTGAATGGCTCCAAATTCTTAGTGAAAGAGGTTCAGGATCAGTGTTGTCGTCCGGTCCATCCAGAAACACGGTTGGCCGGGCCAGTTAGTCAACCTCCGGCTCCCTCCGCATACCGCTCCAGCGAACTCCCTGCCTGCCCCAGGCTGGACCCATATTCCGCTACTGGGCCCAGTAAGCGGAGGAGGAGGAAGAAAGCGGCTCCAGTATCTCCAGAGCCCGCTCCAGTATCTCCAGAGCCCGCTCCAGTATCTCCAGAGCCCGCTCCAGTATCTCCAGAGCCCGCTCCAGTGTCTCCAGAGCCCGCTCCAGTGTCTCCAGAGCCCGCTCCAGTATCTCCAGAGCCCGCTCCAGTATCTCCAGAGCCAGCTCCAGTATCTCCAGAGCCAGCTCCAGTATCTCCAGAGCCAGCTCCAGTATCTCCAGAGCCAGCTCCAGTCCCCACAGAGCCAGCTCCAGTGCCTGTGGGGATTTTAATTGTATTTGAGGGGATGAAATGGCCCTCAACCCCAGTCTCCGCCGCCGAGCAAAGTTCTCCAGTCTCCGCCGCCGAGCAAAGTTCTCCAGTCTCCGCCGCCGAGCAAAGTTCTCCAGTCTCCGCCGCCGAGCAAAGTTCTCCAGTCTCCGCCGCCGAGCAAAGTTCTCCAGTCTCCGCCGCCGAGCCAAGTTCTCCAGTCTCCGCCGAGCCAAGTTCTCCAGTCTCCTCCGAGCCAAGTTCTCCAGTCTCCTCCGAGCCAAGTTCTCCAGTCTCCTCCGAGCCAAGTTCTCCAGTCTCCGCCGCCGAGCAAAGTTCTCCAGTCTCCGCCGCCGAGCAAAGTTCTCCAGTCTCCGCCGCCGAGCAAAGTTCTCCAGTCTCCGCCGCCGAGCAAAGTTCTCCAGTCTCCGCCGCCGAGCAAAGTTCTCCAGTCTCCGCCGCCGAGCAAAGTTCTCCAGTCTCCGCCGCCGAGCAAGTTCTCCAGTCTCCGACGCCGAGCAAGGGGTTCTCCAGTCTCCGACGCCGAGCAAAAATTCTCCGGTCTCCGACGCCTACGAGCCCTCAGCTCCAGCCGCCGCCGCCGAGCCCTCAGCTCCAGCCGCCGCCGCCGAGCCAGCCGCTCCAGCCGCCGCCGCCGAGCCAGCCGCTCCAGCCGCCGCCGCCGAGCCAGCCGCTCCAGCCGCCGCCGCCGAGCCAGCCGCTCCTAGTATGGTCTCTGTGATTGAACTCTCCAGCCCAAAGACTGTTTTCCCTCCCTGCCTCCCTCTCCCGCCTCCTCCAAGTCATGTCTATACTGCACCTCCACCTCAAGCCCCCTCGCCCAGATCTCCACCTCGGACCTCTGGGCGATTACCTTCACCCCGGCTCCAACCTCCCTCTGCTCCACCGTTGCCCATCAGTCCTCCAGCTTCACCAGTCTCCATCCTGCCTCCACTCACACCTTGGTCATTCATCAGCCTGCCCTCCCCTCTGGACTTCACTCCTCCGTCTCCGCTCCGTCACTCCGTCCCTCGGATTCAGTTGGCCTCCTCACTCCCCCCCGGTGTTCGTTTTGTTGGCTGTCCTTCTGCTTTCACTGCGGCCTTCTGGAGCCCCGGCTGCGCTTCGGTCGGCGGAGCCTTCGGTTCCGCCATCACCCGCCAGTCCTTCAGCGACGCCTGGGCTCAACGCCTCGAAGGCTTCGGCTCCTGACCCGCCATGGCTGCCCGCTGCACCTGACCCGCCATGGCTGCCCGCTGCACCTGACCCGCCATGTATGCCCGCTGCATGTCTGCCCGCTGCACCTGACCCGCCATGGCTGCCCGCTGCACCTGACCCGCCATGGCTGCCTTCGGCTCCTGACCCGCCATGGCTGCCTTCAACCCCTGACCCGCCATGGCTGCCCACGGCTCCTGACCCGCCATGGCTGCCTTCAACCCCTGACCCCCCCATGGCTGCCCACGGCTCCTGACCCGCCATGGTTTTTGGACCTGCCCTGGAGACCTCCACTCCAGTTTACTCCTTCCCCTGCTCCGGTTTGAGGTCTCCAGGGCGCCCGCCCCCCTCCCGGTTGTTACATCTACGGCGCGAGGACGCGCCTACCGGGAGGGGGAGGTACTGTTACAGATCCCTTGTTTCCCTGGACTCCTTTTCCCAGAATCCTCCTGTTCTCCTCACCTGCACTCACTTCCCTCGTCAGCTCCTCATCGTCACTCATCACCTGCACCTGGACTCTATTGTCAGCACTCCCTATATAATGCACTCACTCCCTGCACTCCTGGTCCGTTCTCTGTTTTGTTAAGGTGTCTGCCTGTTGTTCATTGCCATTGTTTGAAGTAAAGTCTCTATTATCGTGGAAATCCGTATCTGCCTCATCTCTCTACCAGCCACCCGTAACAGCACATATAAGAAGATTATTACCAAGGCAGCTGACGTTAATGGAGGAATTTTCAGCTTTACTCTTTAACTACAATTCCTGTTCATCAATGAAGTGAGAATCAGACCCGTTATAAATCCAAATACACTTGAATTAATTACATAAATTGATAAGTGTACTATCAAAATAGGAATAAAGATGTTTGCCGTCGTAATGATGACAGTAGCGCACACAAAAGTAGCAACTGTTCCATGCTCTGGCTCAGTTAGTGCTCACACTGCATGCAAACCATGCTCGAGCCCAACCAAACAGTGCTCTGACCCACCTCTTCCAAGCGGGCCAGGGCCGGCTAAACGAACGGGCACGAAACGGAGCGATCACATTTATCAAACGAACCGGGCTTTGGGGATAGAATACACCCTTAGAATAAATGTGAGTGATATCTTAAGTTTTTTTTTTACCTTATTGGAATCGAAATTGAAAATCAATAAGAATTGGAATTGATAAGCAGAATCGGAATCGGAACCGGAATCATTAAAATTCAAACGATACCCAACCCTACAGTCCCTGACAAAAGTCTTGTCGCTTATCTATTTTGTAGAAACACCTGCTATTAACCTGACTTTTAATTAATCAATTGGTGTTAGAAATAGCTCATATGAAAAGCTAAAACCCTCCCAAATGATGCACTGAAATAAATTAGTTTCACTGAAAAAAGATTTATCATTTAATCAAGAGAGAAAGGTAAAATTTTGGCAAGACAAAAGTTTTGTCGCTTATAAAGAAATTTAACAAATTTACTGCAAATGCAAAAATATGTCAGCAAATTAAGTAGTGGTGCTGTGAGATCCAAATTTAATATCTTGTATGACTTCCATGAGCTTGAAGGACTGCATCCATGCGGTTTGGCAAGGATTCATACAATTTATTGATGAAGTCATCAGGAATAGCAAAGAAAGCAGTTTTGCATGCCTCCCAGTTCATCAATATTCTTTGGTTTCGTCTTCCATGCTTCCTCTTTCATCCCACCCCACATATGCTCAATGATGTTCATGTCTGGTGACTGGGCTGGCCAATCCTGGAGCATCTTGATCTTCTTCGCCTTGAGGAACTTTGATGTGGAGATGGAAGTATGCGATGGAGCACCATCCTGCTGCAGAATTTGGCCTCTTTTATGGTTGGGAATATAAGAGGTAGCTAAGATTTCTTGGTATTTTAGACTACTGATGTTGCCTTCCACCCTGCAGATCTCTCGCACACCCGCATACTGGATGTAACCCCAGACCATGATTTTTCCGCCACCAAACTTCAGTTTTCTGGGTGAATCTCGGATCCATGCGGGCTCCAGTAGGTCTCCTGCAATATTTTCGGTGACTGTGGTGTAATTCAACAGAAGATTCATCTGAAAAATCCACTTTTTCCAGCGTCCATCCTTTTAGCAGGCTGTGGGCCTTGGCAAATGCCACACGGTTTTTCATTTGTCTTTTGTTTAGTGCTGGCTTCTGGGCACTGATTCGACCATGGAGGTCATTTTGAGACCGAATCCGACAAACTGTTCTGGTTCACTCTAAAAACTGCTGGGTTAAATATGGACAAAACCAGGGATTGGGTTGTT
>NC_090231.1:7916975-7999475 GCF_024489055.1 Chanodichthys erythropterus | reverse complement strand
CTCCTTACAAATCATCTTATTTCTTATTTTTCACTGGGAGTTCTCTTAGGTGTTCAGGGCATCTTTGAGCCTACATTCAGTATTAGTAAAATACTTAAAGGGATAGTTCACCCAAAATTGAAAATGTAAAAGTAATCCACACGGCTCCAGGGTGTTAAGAAAGGCCTTCTGAAGCGAAGCGATGGGTTTTTGTACGAAAAAAAATCCATATTTAAAACTTTATTATCTGTAATAACTGGCTTCCGGTAATGGCAGTACATGAGTTGAGTTCCAGTAGACAAGTGACCTCTGACCCGATGCATGATCAGGAGGATTTCGATAGAAGAGAAGAGAAGAGGAGCTTGAGTTTGTTGCCCAGCCCTATTTGTTTGAACTGAGAGAGGAAGGTCCATAAAGACAAGGTTGGATGAGTTTGGTGTGGAAGAACTTGACTGGCCCACACAGAGCCTTGACCTCAACACCTTTGGGAACAACTCCATATTAATGTCAATGTATTTTAATGCAATGTCATTACAGTCTCTGTTGGTGTAATGGTCAGGTGTCCCAATACTTTTGTCAATAAAGTGTATGTATAAAAAGTAATAATTACTTTTTATTAATTAAAATGTTATATTCATCCTGAAAAATGTAATTTTGCTGCTGCCCAGGAAAGAAATGCCCCATGGCCTGAGCCGATGGGATATCACTGCTAACTGAAGCCAGTGTCGTGATCGGGTGAGTGCAGTGCCTTTACTGCTTTGGCAGCGGCTATGAGCTCGATACGGACTGACCATGGAAGCAAAGGAGGACCAGTCATCCTAAGATAACTCCCTCCAGGTGTTCAAAGGCCCAGACAAAGAGCCTTTTCAGTTGCCTTTATGAAAATGAAGAGGGCTCAGGCTTGTTGCAAAATATACTGGATAAAAGCGAAGCAAACACAGGCAGATATAGTAATATTCTGCTACAGCGGCCGGGACTAGATTTGATAAGGTCGAGCTTTGTTTTTGGGAGATAAAAATGAGCCAATTAGTCCAGCGAAGCATGTACAAAGCAGACTTGAGCAGTGTAGAAGAACTGGGGGTAATTTAAGGATGGGTTTTTATACAAATCTATACCTTTAAGGAAAAGTCACAATTTACTCACCATTATCGATTTTTCAATGGAATGCAAAAGGATTTTTTTTTCCCATGTCAAGCTCCTAAAATGCCCAAAAAGCATGCAAACAGCATGCCACTAATTCCCATATATTTAGTTAGGGGGCATGACACATACACAGAATGGAAAATTAGATTCGCCAAAGAAAAGATCCAAATAAAAGATCATGACATTGGCTGACTTTATCACACAGGGTTGAAGCTCATCATGCAATAATGATGATTGTGTGGTTCTTACGTACGTTTCATCCACGACATGGCAAGCTTGAGTTCAGGGCTCCCAAAATGTATCTGACCAATCAGCTCTTCACTGTTTTGAACAACACAAGAACTCGCCATTAGTCACCAAGGAACAACGTAACTCCTTCAGCATTCAGCCATCGGGTGTATTTGTATTATAGCTGTTGCTACCGAGCTGCTTTTCAAACGGCGCTGCTCTGTTTCCACACGTCTGATTATGTCCTATGCATACAATTATATTATTTGCCAAACCACTTTGAATGTGATACGACCATAAAATATGCATGAGACTATTAAAACTATCACTTACTCATGGTCATTTAGGCCTAATTATATACAAACGGAGTTTCGCGTTTCTTTTGTCATAACATTTTAGCAAAGTAATGAGGCAGATTTTGACTAGGTGTCTATAGAAACGTGTTTGCAGTCTCAAAGTTTGTGTATTATTATGAAAAACATTTACAGAGGAATGGAAGAGTTCACCAAAAAGTGAAAATTGTCATTGTTTAGTAACCCTTGCATCAAAAGCAACTGATTTGTAACAGTTTGTGAGGGTGAGTAAATGATGAGTTTTCAAGTTATATTCATTTAAAGGGGTGGTTGATTATGATTTCACTTTTTTTTAACTTTAGTTAGTATGTAATGTTGCTGTTTGAGCATAAACAACATCTGCAAAGTTACGACGCTCAAAGTTCAATGCAAAGGGAGATATTTTCTTTTTAAATAATTCTGTTTAAGGACTACAACAATCAGCTGGTAGGGACTACAACAAGCTTCTTCCTGGGTTAGTGACGTCACTAACCCTAAAAATTACATTACATACATGAATCATCAGACTAGGTAAGCTAGACAGAACCTCAGCGAAAAATGGCAGATGGAGCAATAATAACTGACATGATCCATGATTACATGATATTTTTAGGGATATTTGTAAATTGTCTCTTTCTAAATGTTTCATTAGCATGTTGCTAATGTATTGTTAAATGTGGTCAAAGTTAACATCGTTTCTTACTGTATTCACGGAGACAAGAGCCGTCGCTATTTTTATTATTTAACACTTGCAGTCTGTATAATGCATAAACACAACTTCATTCTTTATAAATCTCTCCAACAGTGTGTAATGTTAGCTTTAGCCACGGAGCACCGTCAATCTCATTCAGAATCAAATGTAAACAATATAACAGTATACAATACTCACATAATCCAACGCATTCATGCCGCATGCATGATGAACACTTTGTAAAGATCCATTTGAGGGTTATATTGGCTGTGTAAACTTTGTTTATGCACTGTTTAAGGCAAGCACGAGCTCCGTGGGCGTGGAGCATGAGAATTAAAGGGCCAGTATCCCTGAATTGGCTCATTTATAATGATGCCCCAAAATAGGCAGTTAAAAAAATAAATTGGGGTATTTTGAGCTTCACAGACACATTCAGGGGACACCTTAGACTTATATTACATCTTTTTTAAAAAAAGTTCTATGGCACCTTTAAAGGGATACAAACAAAAATGCCGTGTTTTTGCTCACACCCAAATAGGGGCAAATTTGACAAGCTATAATAAATGATCTGTGGGGTATTTTCACCTGAAGCTTCACAGACACATTCTGGGGACACTAGAAACTTTTATTACATCCTGTAAAAGGGGCATTATAGGTCCCCTTTAAATGTACATCTGTGAAGGGCTGCTATTTTCAGTCTCCATGATCCAAGGATTTTGTATCCGTAGTTCGGCTCCCAGGCTTTGACAGGCCTCTTTTGGTCCCTGTGCCTGCTGTCACCGTCACCTCTTTGAAGTCGACTCCGGCTCCAAACCTTCAGCACCTCACTTCTCCTGCAGCAGGTTTGCTCACCACTGCTCGAGTGAGAGAGCGCTTTGTGTTTAAGATCAGAGCAATTTGCAAGCTTATTGAGGAAAACTGTCTAACAAAAGAACCTTAGATATAACGTCTGTCATCGCTGGTTTTCTCCGGTTAGGGCTCATGTTTCATACTTGGTGAAATTACCTTTGTGGACAGTTTTGTGAAATTGCAGAATTAGCTTCTCTCACACATTTTTTTTCTTTTCTCTACTGCAATACGACAGCAAAAACGAATCTGAGAACGTACAACAATCAACGGCTTATTTTTTGTGCTACATTTTGTAAAAATTACATAGCAATAGATATTTGTTCAACATCATTACTCCAGTCTTTAGTGTCACATGATCATTCAGAAATCATTCTAATATGCTGATTTTCTGCTCAAGAAACATTTCTTATTATTATCAATCTTGAAAACAGTTGATCAATTTAATGCATTCTCCATGCTGAAAAATGACTTAAAGTCACTGCAAAAAAAAAAAAAAAAAAAAAAATTATATATATATATATATATATATATATATATATATATATTTCTTACTTAGTATTTTTGTCTTGTTTCCAGTCCAAAAATCTAAAGTTTCCTTAACCAAGATACATTCACTAGACAAGTAAAATGACATAAGATATGCCTTGTTTTCTGAATTATAAAAGATTTCACTCAATTTTGCTTGTTTTAAGCAAAAACTCACTTCATTCCTCCCCCACAGAAAACAAGTTATAATGGCCTGGTTTCACAGACAAGTTTTAGACTAAGTCAGGATTAGATCTTAGTTCAATTACGACATTTAAGTAGCTTTTATAAACATGCCTTAGAAAAAAAACAAAAAAACATTACTGGTGTGAATCTTGAGACAAAACAAAGAAACTGACATTTTTTAAGATATTGCTTTCAGGTAAAACAGCTCAAACAAGGCTTATAAGCCCTGTCTGTAAAACCGGGGGAATATCTTATGCCATTTTACATTTTACATAGTAAATGCATATTAATTTAAACATTTTTAGATAACTGTACTGGAAAAAAGACAAAAATACTAAAGCATTTTCTGCAGTTTTACACATAAATATGAATATACTTATTGAGCAAATAACATTTTTAGCAGTTTACATGTTTAAATGGGAAAGCTGGATCTCAGTAAAAACTTACAGTCATCTCAAATCATGCAGAAAAAAAAAAACATGATCATCAGGTTTTGTTCATGTCATCTGTGGTGCTGCTGTCATTGAAGCAAAAGAGAGACATCAAACATGGAGTCATTCTTACATTCATGTTGCTTTTCCTTTAAATTGATATGCTAATACTTTGTTTAAAATATCTCAATTGTAAAAAAAAAAAAAAAAAAAACACACAAAAAAGAACAAATAAAAGCATTTCTCAAGGCTGAATTACAAAAACACGTTCCCAGATTTCCTGGCAACTAAAGTAGCAGCTTTGTTTGGGCAAAGATGACAGGGTCAGCAGAGTCAAAACACATGGGAGGCAAAGACAGCACAAATGGAAGAATGGGATTTATTAGGAAATCTGGGTATAAGTCCAATTCCTGAACTTCTTTTCTTCTGAACTATAAGTATAATTGGTCCTAACTATAGAATTCAGAAAAATGCAAATGAACAGATTAAATGAAAGTAATTTGTTCCTTGTAATTTCTTTTTAATGGAACCATATTTGAATGAACTTAGTTCCCAACCATGTTTATTATCATTAATTATTTTTTAATGAAAAAATAAATCATTGGGTCATTGACAAATAAGGTTTTTAAAAGTGTAAAAAAAAAAAAAACATAATGGAGATATAATTAATTTTGAAGTTAACAATGAGATTATGTGGTTTTTATAATCAATTAACACTGTCTTTTACAAGATTTTCACAAAATTTGTCACCAAAAAAGTCATTCAGTTTAACCAAAATTTTGGTTTTACTGAATGACACTTTTGGTTATACCAAACAATGCTAACAGGCTGATATCTAGCTACCAAAAGAACAATGAAACATTTTATATTTAGTACAAGTTTTTAAAATATGACAACATTTTCCATGTTTTATAGCAGTTGTACCGAATGACCTGATGTTTCGGGACATGCGTATGAGAAAGTGAAAACATGATTTTTTAAAATAGTTAAGAGAGAGTTAGTTACTTTGCTTCACGACCATGTGGTCTTTTGCAGGTGTCTGAATGATGTCACATCCTGTCACATGATATTGACCGCATGACTTGATCCAAAATGGTCCCTTTATATTGGTTACTCCAAATGACATCAATGAAATTCATTTTTCCGGACAATCTTTCTCATAACAAAGCAATGACTTCTACACATAATTGTAATACCATTTTGCACTATGTTGATATATGATGTTATAAAATCATGCCAGAATAAAAAAAATATATACATCTATTACATTTTTAGATTTTTAATCACTAATGAAATGGCTTTATTGGCCTTTGGACGGTTAAACCAAATTACCTTTTGACACTTAAATATCTTTATATGTAGCAAAATATAATTAAAACCTTTTGGGTTCAATAAAAGAGATCTAGTTTTACTACCTTACATACTTTGGATGTCATATCTTTGTTTTGTTTTTTATTATTAAGGCCTTAAAAACCCTTCACGTCATTGACCCATATATATATATATATATATATATATATATATATATATATATATATATATATATATATATATATAATAAAATATAAATAAAACTAAAACTGAAATAAAAATAATCTTAAGTAGTAAAACTAATAATAAATGACAAAAGCACATAAAATTACTAAAATTTAAACTCAAGTTAAAAATAAAAGATAGTTTAAAATATTAATAAAGACTATAATTGTATATAAATAATAGGCCTACTAAAATCCCCAACCACAGGTCAAGATCTTTGGCTGAAGATTTTGGCTCCTTTTTTAAACAGACTCAATTTAGCCAATCATGCTAACAGCCATCATCATTTCAGTCTCATTTCTGGTTTGGTTTTGTAGTTTGCAAACCTTTGCTCCTGCGGAAGCGAGGACATCACAGTGGATGTGTGTTGCGCTGAAACGTGGCCTGCTAGATAATGTGTCGCGGGGGAGACGGCCTACAGACGCCCCGGGAACTGAGCCTTATTGTGACTACATGCAGGGCTCCTTGTCAAAAGCGCTGTTCTAATGTAGAAGATTGAATGACCGAACACTGTTTACATCTCACTTTTGGCCTCGTGAAGCTTGTGAGCGAGCGAGGGAGGGGCTTCTCGGCCACGACGTCAATGTTAGCTATTGTTCCGTGGCTGAAGCGCGTGAATCCGTTTGTGTTATTACGGTGGCGACAAGCATAGTTGCCGTCATGGGACACGCTTAAATGATTCCCCCAAGCGTAATGAATAGGCATCTGACAGATGAAACTGGTTATTAAAGAGTAGGAAATAAACACTGGAAGAGCTGCGGTTATGGCTGATGAAACCCAAGCCGCCTCGCTCCGTTTGGCTTTTTTTAATAACGACAGGGTTCTCAATGCGGTTAATCTAAATCATCTCCTCAGGTAGGCCTACTATGACAGGTTCAGACCGCAGGTTTAAAGTTATTGTGTTAATAGAAGGGATGTACTCATGGTTTTATAAACATGTTTGCGTTAGCATCACATTACAGGACACCAAAGTAGCGTCATCATCTAATCATGATGAATGGGCCTCTAAACGTTAAAATATTAATTGATTCAATAGTTCAGCCACAAAAATAAGAGTGATTTTATATGTTTTCTTACTAACCTTTTTTTTTTTTTTTGTATAATGATAAATGATAAATGTACAACTGTCATCATGACAATGTGATGCCACAAAAGATATTTACTGCTCAAATAATAACTTTAAAGGGATAGTTCACCCAAAAAATTTAAATTTTGTCATCATTTACTCACCCTCAAGTTGTTCCAAACCTGTATGAATTTATTTGTTCTCCCCCCCCCCCCCCCATTGACTACCATAGTAGGAAAAAAATACTAAATATTAACAGAAAAACATGTTTTTATAAAATTATAAGCTTTACATTTCTGTTTTAAATCCTCGAAAATTGGCCCCATTCACTTATGTTTTAAAGGTGCCATAGAATGGAAAATTGAATTTACCTTGGCATAGTTGAATATCAAGAGTTCAGTACATGGAAATGACATACAGTGAGTCTCAAAATCCATTGTTTCCTCCTTCTTATGTAAATCTCATTTGTTTAAAAGACATCAGAAGAACAGGCGAATCTCAACATAACACCGACTGTTATGTAACAGTCAGGATCATTAATATCAGTGGTGTAGTCGGGGCGATACGCACGCATACGCCGTATGCTTACTTTTTGCTCAGGGCTGTTTGCGTATTACGACTTCTAAGGATCAGTATTTGCGTATACCCACTTGTTTTTGCTTCGAAAGTCCATAAAATAATGTCCTGTTATCTTCTCCTTTAACTGTGTGTCCAATGCTTTTGTGTAAACTCGCGATTCTTTGTTGTAATTGGTGCATGAGCACTTCTGTCATTCTACCTTTTTCCGCTCATCATCGGCTAAAAACCAGGCTGTGCGGTGTTTTGAGCGGCGCATTGAGCGCAGTTCTCTCACTGCAGCGGTCTCGGCGTGAGAAATATGGTGGTGAGGAAATAAGACTATTCATTAATTATATAGCCTACATCATGCGTTCAGAGCTTTTATAAGCGCTAAGTTCCCGTACAAACTGAAAAGACCATAAACGCAAATGAAGCCTTGCTTATTTAATGCATTAGTGCGCGAATCAAAAGCGAAACATACTAGGCTGCTACTATGAATCTTATTAAGCTCCAAAAGTGTGAAAAGATTTCCACGAGCCACCCCGACACTGATGATAAAATGTGCGATCCATTTGAATTCTATTGAGAGTTAAACACTTTATAACGCTATAGAGAAAGTCAAACGTGATCTAGACTGATGGACAAAATGAACAAAAGACTGAAAAGAGGACGACAAATCTTGCCCCAACAATTATTAGGGAGCTTTTTAAACTATTCATGACCCTCCCTTATTAGAATTTATATAGTTTTATAGTAATTATGGTAAATTTGGCTAACTTGTAGAATTTATAACCTATTAAGGGAATTCACTAGATTTATATTACATCTGTGACATCTTGTTTCTATAGGCTATGTGTATAGGCTATTTTTTCATAACAAATGCTTTTATAATGGAAAATGATAGTTTGACTTCTTATAACACAATGAAGTAGACAATTCTGTCAAACTGATACGCTTATATAGTAATAAATAATATAAAACTGAGTTTACAGAGGTTACCGGGGAAACAGCTCTATTTCTGCTGCTCCATAAGCGCCACCTACTGACAGAGAGTGGTTTAAATTTTCATTCAGCCTGATTACTGTTTTTGTTTGTTTGTGACCACATTTTTATAATGTTAATAAATTAGATTTCGAATAATTGGCTTTTTTAACACCCTTTTGAATAAAATGAAACTTTAATTTCAGATATCACTTTTCACAGTGAATATAATTCCAAAGCAACATGTTTAAATAATAGTCAAACTGTAAAGCATTAAAAATGTCAACCAATTTTAGAATGCACTGTATTTATTTGTTTTTAATGAAGCATGTTACTAGTGAACAACAACATAAAGTACAGTTACTTGTTTTTTTTTTTTTTTTTTTTTTTTTTTTGGGGGGGGGGGGGGGGGGTAATAGTACACCACTTATTTTTTTAGGACTACACCACTGATTAATATGTACGCCCCCAGTATTAACATCTGGGTCTGTGCACAGCTGAATCATCAGACTAGGTAAGCAAGCAAGAACAACAGCGAAAAATGGCAGATGGAGCAATGATGACTGACATGATCCATGATTACGTGATGTTTGTGAATTGTCTTTCTAAATGTTTCGTTAGCATGTTGCTATTGTACTGTTAAATGTGGTTAAAGTTTTCTTTCATTTCTTACTGTATTCACGGAGACAAGAGCCGTCGTTATTTTCATTATTAAACACTTGCAGTCTGTATAATGCATAAACACAACTTCATTCTTTATAAATCTATCCAACAGTGTAGCATTAGCCGTTAGCCACGGAGCACAGTCTCAAATTTATTCAGAATCAAATGTAAACATCCAAATAAATACTATACTCACATGATCCGAAGCATGCATGCAGTATGCATGACGAACATTTTGTGAAGATCCATTTGAGGGTTATATTAGCTGTGTGAACTTTGTTTATACACTATATTATAGTCGAGAGCTCGGGGGGCAGGGAGCGCGAGGATTTAAAGGGGACGAGCACTAAACGGGTGCATAGTTAATGATGCCCCAAAATAGGCAGTTAAAAAAAATGAATTGAAAAAAATGTATGGGGTATTTTGAGCTGAAACTTCACAGACACATTCAGGGGACACCTTAGACTTATATTACATCTTTTGAAAGAACTTTCCACGGCACCTTTAAGTTCCTCAATGTAACCTTGTTTTGAGACTAGACAAAGCTATTATTTGTGGTAATCAATATTATACCACAAATGCTGTCAATTGAACTTAAAGGGATAGTTCACCCCAAAATTAAAATTTTTCATCATTTACTCACCCTCAAGTTGTCCCAAACCTGTATGAATTTCTTTGTTCTGCTGAACACAAAAGAAGATATTTGGAAGAATTTTTGTAACCAAGCAGACCCCCCCCTTTGACTACCATATAGGAAAAAAATACTATAGTCAATGGGGGGCGAGATCGGCTTGGTTAAAGGATTAGTTCACTTTCAAATAAAATTTTCCTGGTGATTTACTCACCCCCATGTCATTCAAGATTTTCATGTCTTTCTTTCTTCAGTCGAAAAGAAATTATAGTGGACTTCAATGGCCTCCAAATTATAGTTTCAGTGCAGCTTCAAAGGGATTTAAATGATACCAGACGAGTAATAAGGGTCTCATCTAGTGAACCAATCTGTCATTTAAAAAAAAAAAAATGTAAATGTATATGCTTTATATAAACAAATGATTGCCCTCCAAGTGCTTCCGTATTCTTCAAAAAGCTTACGCTGTATGTCCTACACCTACCCTATTCTACTTACGGAACGAACGCAGCACCAGTTATAAGCCTTTTGAAGCTGCACTGAAACTGTAATTTTGACCTTCAACCGTTTGGACTCCATTGAAGTCCACTATAAGGAGAATAATCCTGGAATGTTTTCATCAAAAACCTTAATTTCTTTTCGACTGAAGAAAGAAAGACATGAACATCTTGAATGACATGAGGTTGAGTAAATTAACAGGAAAATTTTATTTGAAAGTGAACTAATCCTTTAAAATATCTTCCTTTGTGTACAGCTAAACAAATAAATTTATACAGGTTTTGAACAACTTGAAGGTGAGTAAATTATGACAGAATTTTAATTTTTAGGTGAACTATCCCTTTAATAATAATACAAAATAACTAAATATTAACAGAAAAAAAATATGTTTTTATAAAATGATAAACTTTACATTTCTGTTTAAAATCCTCGAAAATTGGCCCCATTCACTTGTGTTGTAAGTTCCTCAATGCAACCTTGTTTTGAGACTAGACAAAGCTATCATTTGTGGTAATCAATATTATTCCACAAATGCTGTTGATTGAACTTAAAGCAGAACTAAGTAACTTTTACACATAAATAGCTTTCTAAGTCCTTACGATGGTTAATTGACTTGTAGTAGTGTGTTTGAGGCGAGCACTAACCCCCTCTGGCACGTCTACGTCAGAATACAGCACTTGCAACTTGAGCTGCACCGACCCGAAACAATCTCTCCTCATGTTCACGTTCACGCGAGAGTGACAAAATGCTTTACGGTAATTCAAAACAATGTATATATTATGTCTTTATAAGACAATTTCGAAAATTACCCACCACCATCGAGTGTACTGTATTTGCAAATTACCCACCTTCTCTTTCTTGTACTGTATTTGCAAAACTACTGCGCTGGCGAGTGTTGTAGTCATTGTAGTCCAGAGCTGCGCTTGGAGTATTTATGACAGTGTCATTCACTGAAGGAAACTGTAGGGGGAGCTTCGCGAATCTTGCTTAGTTCTGCTTTAAAGGGATAGTTCACCAAAAAATTAAAAGTATGTCATCATTTACTCACCCTCATGTTCTTCCAAACCTGTATGAATTACTTTGTTCTGCTGAACACAAAAGAAGATATTTGGAAGAATGTTTGAAGAATTTTCATTTTTGGGTGAACTATCCCTTTAACTTGTATTGAATCCAGAATATTCCTTTAAACCAACATCCCAAACATAATTAGCTGTACATTTACATGATGTACTAAAAATAGATTTTGCATTTGAAAAGTTTTGCTTACAGATGACAACATTGTCAAAACGGATCCACGAAAACAACTAAAAATGCTGTATTATGCATGCCAGGCCAGTAGATGGCGATGTCACTTTGTAAAGAAACACATATGCATTCTTCTACAGAGCGGTGAATACAAACAATCCGAAAGCATCAATAAATTTTGTCTGGTCGAACAATGAGGATGGTTTATTACTACAAGTAACCCTGGACTAAAGCAGCAAAATGTCAGGAAAATGTGGATTGGGTGCCAAGTCAAGTATTTGCGCATGCCTATAGACTGATCATGTGATATGCATGTGCATGATATATCAGTTTTGACAAGTTCGCACTTTTGTAGTTTACACGGATGGTATCATTTTAAAGGTGCCCTAGAATTAAAAATTAAATTTATCTTGGCATAGTTAAATAACAAGAGTTCAGTACATGGAAATGACATACAGTGAGTCTCAAACTCCATTGCTTCCTCCTTCTTATATAAATCTCATTTGTTTAAAAGACCTCCGAAAAACAGGCAAATCTCAACATAACACTGACTGTTATGTAACAGTCGGGATCATTAATATGTACGCCCCCAATATTTGCATATGCCAGCCCATGTTCAAGCCATTAGACAAGGGCAGGACGTCTGGATGTGCACAGCTGAATCATCAGACTAGGTAAGCAAGCAAGGACAACAGCGAAAAATGGCAAATGGAGCAATAATAATGACATGATCCATGATATCATGATATTTTTAGTGATATTTGTGAATTGTCTTTATAAATGTTTCATTAGCATGTTGCTAATGTACTGTTAAATGTGGTTAAAGTTACCATCGTTTCTTACTGTATTTACAGAGACAAAACTGTCGTTATTTTCATTTTTAAACACTTGCAGTCTGTTTAATTCATAAACACAACTTCATTCTTTATAAATCTCTCCAACAGTGTGTAATGTTAGCTTTAGCCACGCAGCACTATCAAACTCATTCAGAATCAAATGTAAACATCCAAATAAATACCATACTTACACGATTAGACATGTTGCATGACGAACACTTTGTAAAGAACAATTTTGAGTGTTATATTAGCTGTGTGAACTTTGTTTATGCTGTTAAAGGCAAGTGCAAGGAGTGTGAGCATTTAAAGGGGCCACAGCCTAAATCGGCTCATATTTAATGATGCCCCAAAATAGGCAGTTAAAAAAATTAATTAAAAAAAATCTATGGGGTATTTTGAGCTGAAACTTCACAGACACATTCAGGGGACACCTTACACTTATATTACATCTTTTAAAATGATGTTTTACAGCACCTTTAAAAAACTTGCACTCTTTTTAGTGATTGGTGTCTTCAGACTCCCAAACGACATTGACATGTAAATGAGCAGCCAAAAGGCATAAAACTTTTACACGTTTAGTTGAAAACGGTGTCATGTAAACGCCCGCTAAAGCCCAAAGTTATACTTCACTTTTTACGCATATGCGAGGGTCAGCGTACAGTGTGTGTGACACGAATTTCGTCATCAGATTGTTGCTGGAATTTTCTAACTGTGCATACTTTGTATGCACAGTTCGCACAAGCACTTTTTTTTTTGCAGTAATTAGTTTATCCACAAATTAGCAACCGTGACCTGGGGGCGTCGATTCACAATGTAGTCGAAGAAAACCTCCATAAACAGAACAGACCGGAACCCATGCAAGCTACAGTGACAATGGAGGCCTATATAGATGACAGATTGTGTGAAGAGGTTAGAAAGTACCTCATTTGTACAACTCTAGCATGAAAGAATACAAAGATGTTTACATGGGTTGTAACTCGTGGCGAGAGATGCGCATGCGTCGAACGTCTGTGTATGCATACGGGTCAAATGTTACTTTGCATAGCTGTGCATTCGACTGTGTGTGTACACTAGCGTACGCGTAAAAAAACTTGCTGCTTAAGACAGCAGAATTTATTTTTAACAGTAACATGTTTTATGAGGAAACCTGATTCTGCAGGAACAAGAACAAGACAGTGAGATTTTAATGTCACATTTAAAAAAAAAAAAAAAAGAACATGTTTAATAACCAAATCCCCAGTGCAAAACTACATTACCAATGAGCTTTAAATGAGATCTACCAATCAGAGAAGCAACTGTTACTATGGAAACCATGGAACGCATAATGAGAACCATTTAACATTCCAAATGATGTAATGGATTTTGATTATTTGGCAATAAGCTTCAAATGCATTTAATTTGATACAGATAATAAGTCAAATTTATATTATACAATTGTTTTAGATTTGATGTGATTCATAGGATGTTCATTATTACCTCATAAAAGTCTTGTACTAAAGTTTTTTTTTTTCTTTCTTAAAGTGCCTGAGAGAAAATGAATGGGAATATATTTCTGGAATCAAGGGTGATGAAAATGACGAAACCTTTATAAATTTGTGTTTTTATCTGACTCAGTTATTCATCCTGCTGCTTTTCAACAGAAAACCCAGCGGACCTCTTTTGGATGGCCTTTTTCGGAATCACTACACACTTGTGTGGGAAACCCGAACCAGCTCTCTCAGTCCTTGGACCTCCATTTAGAACGCAGTGTTCGGCTAGAGCTCTCTGCTTGAGCGCCTAACCCGGCTGAGCGCTAATAGTCTGGTCCCAGACTCTGTGCTGAAACCCATCCAGCTGGTTTTTGGATCTTTCCCGAGCCCTGTTCTCTCTCCGGCTGAACACTGGCAGATCTGTGCCTCTTTCCCCCTGAGAGCGCATGTTTTCAACTGGCCCAGTCAACCTCGCTGGCTTTTTATTGAATACTGATCAAATTATGGTGTCACTTGATATTTTGTCAGCACGTCTAGTGGGACAAAACAAAACGGTGTTCGCGGAGGACGAGAAAACAATCGCTGCCCGTATATATGAGTTTGGCATAAGCGCAATGGCATGCCAGCTCATGGGAAACGCTTGCTGGAGCCTTGACGTGGGACGCGTTCCAATGGGAAATCATGATAATTTGCAAAGCAAATGCTTTTAATGTCTGGCACATCAGTGACAGAGTCAGGTTTGAGAATGGAAGCCCTTAAATGAAAACACATGCGCTCATCATAGTTTTACTGAGGACCACGTTAAACTTGATGAGCTAAACGCAACGCGAGGCCTCTGACATAAACCATTACACCGATAGCTGTTGTGCTCCTTTTTATTCACTTTGCTTGTGCAAATGAACAGATAAATCTCTGCTCTAAGTTATGGAGTCACTTTGTCAATGTTGGCTAATTAGCTCTTTTCATTAGGAAACTGGCCAATATGGAAAATCATGTTTTTTGGCTTTTTGTTCAGTCAGATTGAACGTTCGACATTTATATATGAACTAAAGCTGATTAAAAATATAATTAAAAAATACAGTTTTACACATTTTTATCTAATTAATTACATATGCTGATTAATGAAAATCAGTTACAAAAAACCATGCAAAAAATATTCAAACGCATTACACCATTGTGTCAGATGAAAACAATAATGCTGATTAAAAATATATATGATTATTTAATATTATATAAATACATTTATATAAAAAATAAATAAGTTAAACACTTATTTTGTTAAAAACTTTTTACAATTTTTAATCAAATTAATTGCACTCAATTAAATTAACATGTTGATTAATCAAAATCAAAATAATATATAAATGTATATTTATAAAAACAAAAAAACAAAGCATAACATTATTGTGGCATATGAAAACATTAATAAAGCTAATTAAAAAAATATTTTATTTAAAAGAATGAAATAATTTGAATAAAGAAATATTCATTGCATGATATGCTGATCACTTAATTTAAATTAATTCCTTAAAAGCCGCAAAACTATTCAAAGACATCATATTATTATTAAACATTACTTGAAGCTGATCAAAAATGTAATAAAAATAAACTATTTTATTAAAATATAATGGTATATGAATAAAATTCAAATAATCAAATTACTTACATGATATACTGATTCATATAGAATCACATTTCTCATTACTGTAGTACATATACATTTATGCATCTAGCTGATGATTGTATGCAAAGTGACTCACTTTATAAACACTGGATCTGATCAGTATGTATTTTCCTTGAGAATCAATCCAACGGCTTTTCTATCAGCCGAGCTACAGAAAACACTGAATGGACATTATAAGAAGTCAATATATAGTTTATTTCCATATCACTGAAAATAAGTCTTTCCCTTGTGGTCCATTTAACAAAAACATGCCAGCAGTTCTTCAGGCTTGAATTGCTCTGCTGGGAGAACAATTGAGTTGTCAGAGGTCATGATTAATTGCATAATTTTTATCATCACATTATTTTCTTTATAATTAATCACACTAAATTAACACACTCAACCAACAGCACTAAAATAAACAAAATCAACAAGCTCCACATGCGTCATAAATACCCAACCTTCTGGAGAGAGGCCAGATCATAACTGGACAAGCAGTTTAAACCAGCCAAAGGGGTTAAGATAGTCTCCCAGCCTGGCCAAGCTAGTTAGGCTGATCTCTTTTGATAGTATAATACAGGGGCACAGCTGAGACCATCAAACCACCTAAAGCTGATTTGAAGGTTGCTTTCCCTCCAGCAGGGTTAGAGGAAAAAACAGCTCATACTATTTTAACCAAAATGACTTTCCAAATAATAAATGCATCGCTTATCTACTGATCATTTCCTATAGCTGCATTATGCAAAACCAAGAGCACTAGACTAGTTAGCATGAAGACAAGCACTACTAACACTGTTGTTATTGCAGCTGTTCACATACTCTTAAATCTTTGTCATCGCATTATGAGTCACTCGTACGAGCAGTGGGAGATGAAACAATATCAGCAATAAAAGACAGCAGCATTTGAGTGAATGACGCTCAGCCAAGCTTTTACATTGTCAATTATTGTGACTCATCATTGTCATCTGCATGACATATGCTCGTACTTAATATGTAAAATAAGCCCATGTTTGATTCTTCTGGGTCTTCTGCTATAAAGACAACATGAGGCCACTGCTAGCTTGCTTATGTTTAACAATGGACAGTTTCCACTGGATCAAAGACCCAGCGCTATTAGAACTGGACAAAGGTCTTTAAATCAACATGTAAACCCAAAATTAAGAACAGAAGATCATTCTAGACAGAATTAAAACAAAGTCCAGGTTTTCAAACAGACTTTATTCAAGCTCTAATCTAAAGCCAACCCATACTTACAAGTTACCACAAAGAAAAACATTATAGTTCTGCTCACTCTGGACATTCAGGCCTTAGTTTAATTAGGACATTTAAGTAGCTTTTATAAACATGCCTTAGAAAAAACTTTAGGGCTTGACATTACCACCCGCTGACCCGCCAAACGCGGGTGGATTTCAGCAGTGGCGTGTAATGCGGTCACTCCTACTAGCCACTTTGGCAGGTTGAATTTTATTAATAATATGTACATTTTTCAGTTGTAGTCTTTTAAAAAGACATCTGAAATAATAAACTAAGTTCAATATAGACTTGTCAAAAATACAAGTTTTTCAATCGATACTGAAATATCTAAAAGGCTTCCAATACTCATTTTCCACAGAATAGATACACAATACCAGCTGCTCTTTCTCTCTCTCATCTCTCTGACAGCGAGTTGACACACAAACCCTCCTCCTCTCACTCACTCGTTTCATTTGCTCCAGATGAATATTGTTGGTGTTACGGGGCTTGAATTTTGGTGTGAAATTGCGCATATTGCACATAATTTTACTCATTCCTGCAGTTTTTGTGCTCACACCCAAAGTGCGCCACATAAAGCCACCTCTCAGTACTAAACTGAGTTCGTTTTCACTGCTTATTGCGCTCAAACAGTCAAATACACACAAAATAATGTCAAAACGCTGGTCTTGGAGTGTATTCACATAAACAGTCAGTTATGTTTTAAGTGAACGTAAACAGTTGAGAAAGAAAACACATGTGTAACAGTATAATGGATCTGTGCGTCAAGTCTTAAAGTGATAGCAGCCTAATATACCTGCTGACAAATTATGAGAAAAAAGGCAGTTTTTCCCCATGGAATCGATGTCAAAATTGTGGCTAGTAACTTTGGAAAACCACTAGCCACAGTATTTTATTTATTTATTTATTGTTTGCAGGGGCAATGCACATTAAAACACATTACTGTAAATGTGCCAGTATTAGCCCAAAGGGCTATTTTTCACCTGTAGACCCTTGACAGAATGTTAAAAAGTCACCCTAAAACAAAGAGCATCGTTACACACATACACATCATAAAAAGCACTACTAATAATACAAAATATAAGCAAGATTATCAAGACAAAATAAAATATAAGGGAAAGAAGAAAAAGTGAAAGAAAGAGAAACAGAAAGAGAGAGAGAGAGAAAGGCGGAGAGAGAGATAGAGACAGAAAAAGAAGGAAAGAAAGGAAGAGAATAAGAGAGATGGCAACAGGAGAAGGCAACATAGCCAAGAGCAATTTGTACAAGAAAGTCTATTTTGTCCAAAATACAATACTAATGTTGACAATGCTGATTTGTCAGTAACCATTTTTTGAGATGAAACTGAAAAGAACCAAAAGTATGTAATCTTCTAATTGTTGATAGGATGGAGTTCCTTTCCCTTGCAGCTTTTAGTCTGGTACTAGGCTTAAAGGGATAGTTCACCCAAAAATGAAAATTGGATGTTTATCTGCTTACCCCCAGTGCATCCAAGATGTAGGTGACTTTTTTTCTTCAGTCGATCACAAATGATGATTTTTAACTGCAACCGCTGCCCTCTGTCATTCAAATAATTGCAGTAGATGGGAACTTCATCTATAAGAGTGAATAAACCTTGCGGTTTGTGTGAGAAACCGAACAGTATTTATATCATTTTTTACCTCTAATACACCACTGTGTCCAACTTCGTTCAGCTTCCGGCTAGTGAGGTCGGATCGCGCTCTGACAACGGAAGTGATGTCTCGCGCTCATTGAAGTATATGGGTGAGACATCACTTCCGTCAACAGAACACGTTTTTTGACCTCACTAACAGGAAGCTGAACGGAGTTGGACATAGTGGTGTATTAGAGGTAAAAAATGATTCGGTTTCTCACACAAACCGATCGTTTCGTGTCTTAGGACATTAATGTGTCGTCACGAGCCGCAGGGTTTCATTTGGATTTGTCTAAGCAAGGTTTATTCACTCTTATAGATGAAGTTCCCATCTACTGCAATTATTTGAATGACAGAGGGCAGCGGTTGCAGTTAAAAATCATCATTTGTGATCGACTGAAGAAAAAAAGTCACCTACATCTTGGATGCACTGGGGGTAAGCTGATAAACATCAAATTTTCATTTTTAGGTGAACTATCCCTTTAAGCCCTGTCTGTGAAACCAACGCTATCTCACAACCAATTTGTACGTATTTTACGAGGTGGCTACGAGGTTCTTACAAATTAGCTACCTCGTAGCGAATGACCTACCCCTAACCCTACCCCTAAACCTACCCATCATTGGGGTTTAGACAAATCATATGAATTCGTACGAGTCAGGTCATACGAATTCATATGATTTGTCTAAACCCCAGAGATGGGTAGGTTTAGGGGCGGGGTTAGGGGTAGGTCATTTGTACAAATTTATACGAATTTGGCAACTCGTAAAATATGTACGATTTAGCAAAAAACGTAAAATACGTACGAATTGCCGTGAGATTGGGTTGGTCAAAATGGGGGTCACTCAACCAAGTTCATATGCATGTTTTTTTCTTTTACTATCCATTCCAAATCATCTGTTACAAAAGCTAAAATTTTAGTTTGTTAACCTGTTAGTGTTCCACTGTACCACTTGTGGTACACAGTGGTTCAAGAACAGCATGCAATTTATATTGGGTATGCATTTTTTTTTTTTTTTAGGTGTTTAAGGCAAATTTTAATAAATTTTAAGCATTTTAGCAGAAGCCTTTAAATCAAAAGGTCTTCAAAACATTCATGACTATAATGTACAAGACCCCATTTTTCATTTAATCTCATTACAGTCAACTCTCGAGCAATGTGTCCGTCTCCTCCATAGCATAACATGGCTATTATTAAGACTACACATCTGTTGTCCCATGGTGGCCCCCCTCTTTCTTTCTCTTGCTTTGCTCTCTTGTTAATGAGAGACGACCTTCTATAGTCTCATTCCCCGATGCACCTGTACGCTGCTCTTAAAATTAGGGGCTTTACATTACACTGGTGCGAGAGCACAAAGGCCGACAGTGTACGCCGCAGGCGGGTCTCGAGCTCTCCGGTCGCGAGCTTTTATTCCCGGGCCCAGAGGGAGGGAAGGACTCTCTTCTGGCCTTTCACTTCGTTCTGCTCCGCCACGTCCCGCATGAGCCCCAGTCTGGGCTTTCAGCAGCTAAATGAAGACCTGATAAAAACGGTACCGGAACAGGCGAGTGGAGGAATACGAGCATAAAAAAAAACGCTTTTGTGCTTCCATGGGCTGTGACGGAAGCGTGACCCAGTGGTGTGTGGTACATACCAATGCTGGACAGGTCGTGAGAGCCGAGCTGATAAAAATCCCCCAAGTGTGTGTGACAGCAACACAGACTGGGAGAAATAGTAGTATACAAAATATGCAGACATAAATGTATATATACATGCAATAAAATAAAAGAATTGTGTGATAGTCATATAATAAAATATTTTTCATGAAGAGTTTTTAGGCAAAAATGATTAAAAAAAAAATCATCATCAACAACTTATTACCTTTAATGAATTTACCATCTAATATTGAATCTGTGATTTTAAAAACAAAAACAAAAATAATTGCACAAATACACCACCTGCCTCTGTATTCAAGAGATGGAAGTTAGAAGGAAATAGAACATGGATTTTTTTTTTATCATGCTAAATATAGAGATAAGAGTAGAGACAAATAGTCACAATTGTTTATATTTAAAGGTGCCCTAGAATCAAAAATTGAATTTTCCTCGGCATAGTTGAATAACAAGAGTTCAGTACATGGAAAAGACATAAGGTGAGTCTCAAACACCATTGTTTCCTCCTCCTTATATAAATCTCATTTGTTTAAAAGACCTCCGAAGAACAGGTGAATCTCAACATAACACCAACTGTTACGTAACAGTCTGGATCATTAATATGTACGCCCCCAATATTTGCATATGCCAGCCCATGTTCAAGGCATTACACAAGGGCAGCCAGTAACGTCTGGATCTGCACAACTGAATCATCAGACTAGGTAAGCAAGCAAGAACAATAGTGAAAAATGGCAGATGGAGCAATAATAACTGACATGATCCATGGTAACATGATATTTTTAGTGATATTTGTGAATTGTCTTTCTAAATGTTTCGTTAGCATGTTGCTAATGTACTGTTAAATGTGGTTAAAGTTACCATCATTTATTACTGTATTCACGGAGACAAGAGCCGTCGTTATTTTCATTATTAAACACTTGCAGTCTGTATAATTCATAAACACAACTTCATTCTTTATAAATCTCTCCAACAGTGTGTAATGTTAGCTTTAGCCACGCAGCACTATCAAACTCATTCAGAATCAAATGTAAACATCCAAATAAATACTATACTCACATGATCCGATGCATGCATGCAGCATGAATGACGAACATCTTGTAAAGATCCATTTGAGGGTTATATTAGCTGTGTGAACTTTGTTTATGCACTGTATAACTGGACTTATATTCAAGAGCTCGGCCTGAATCGGCGCATAGTTAATAATGCCCCAAAATAGGCAGTTAAAAAAATCTACGGGGTATTTTGAGCTGAAACTTCACAGACACATTCAGGGGACACCTTAGACTTATATTACATCTTTTGAAAAGACATTCTACGGCACCTTTAAGTATTTCCTCAAAGGGCTGCTGTGCATTATGGTAATTATTCGGACAGTGTGAGAGGCTGATCATACTGTAATATAAAAGGTGTTTGCAGTAAAGAATAGGATCTTTACATTTTGAAGCCCAAAAAAGTCCACTTTACAAACCAGAATCACTGGCTTCCGTACACAAGTCGATTCCGGCAGAAGAGTGATGGAGGATAGAGCAAAACAAAACAAAAAAACCCGCCATGAATTAGAAGTCTAAAATGAACATTTTTAAAGAGAAATGTCGGCAGAGCTTCTAAAGATAAAATGCAAAAACTTTACAGTAAGGTACCATTTGTTAACATTAAAGGTGCAATATTTAAGAATTATGCAGTAAAATTTCGAAAAACTACTTACAACATCCCAAATGATTCCAACTATTTGTAAATCGTGAGAAAATTGCTATTTTGACCAAGGCTCCGGGACGTGTGAGGAGTCGCCTGTCAGTTGCGTCATACCCGCGTTACCCTCGGTTTCCGGTTTTATTTTGTAGAAACCATGGAAACACCAAAGACGCTTTAATATATTACATGTTTTAATAGACAAGGGAACAACTGTTTTGATATATTTATAGACAGAAAAACTAATTGTTGTTATATAGCTCAACACGTTTAGTCTTATTGTTTAAATCTAATTTTCTTGATTTTTTGCGATTACCATGCTTTACCACGCCTCAGAGAAAAACACTATTTTGTGAAGTAGCTAACATAGCATAATCAGATCCAGCTTTATTTTTAGTAAAAGTAATACAGCATTTTCTCCATAATACTATACGTTTTAAAATGAATTGCATGCCATTTATCAACACAATCATCCAGCATTTAATATATTCTAAAATCTTACTGCAGTGTCTCAAACAAGTGTCTCACAGAAGCCACAGAGCAAACGCACAGAGTAACGTTATAACATTTTCAACACACTCAAATGTATCTAATATGATAAACAGAGCTGCGTTACCTCATACTCATGACTGGAAAAGCGGAAGCGGCGCCGGCGACTGTGTCATAATAAACATCGCTCCAGCTCCTCGTTCAGCTCCCACAACACTCAGTCCTGCTCTGCTTCATACTACAGTAACGTTAATAATCACATCCAATTTGATTTGATTTACATGATTTGAGGGACATGATTTCTTCCCGAGTCCTACCACAATTCTTTTCCACCGGCTGTTGAGGTGAAGACCACATGTCCAAAGATTCCACGCCAAACTTGGCGTCATCAAGCTACGCCTTTGTTTTGAATAGGCCTCTAGCAGACAGAAAATATTACATATTGCACCTTTAACTGCATTAGTCAACAAGAAATAACAATGAAGAGCATTTATTAATCCAAGTTCATTTTAATATCAACATTTACTAATACAATATTAAAATAAAATTTATTTAATGGACCCGAGCTAACATGAACAGTTGTGTTTTTATTAACTAACAAATGCATTGCTCATTCATTGTTAGTTCATGCATTAACATAACTAATGGGACCTTATTGTAAAGTGTTACTGAAGAAATGTATTGGCCGACATTTCACTAGAATTAGACATGAAAACACACACACACACAAAAAAGAGCTTAATGACCTTTACAGTAATCATCGCTTCCTACACACTTAGTTTTTAGTGATAACCACAATCCAAAACACATAAAGCAGCATTGAGTGTGCTTTGCATATTTCCTTCTGTGGCCAACTGTCACTGCTAGAGGATTCCAAACAGCCCACATATTCAAATGGATCTTTCCCCTTCCTCACAGATATATGCCTACAGACAGGGAGTTTCCCGAAGCCAGCGGCCTGGGCTCAAGGAAGACCTGTTTCTAGCGTCGCTGAGGACACCATCCATCCAGCAGGACCACCTACAATAGCCGCATTGTTCTGCATGTCTGCAAGGAAACACGGGCTACAGAGAGATGCCATTGTTTTATTGTGTAATGTTACCTGTGATTCGATAAATGATAGCGGCCCGTGTTTTTGTCGTAGGAATGCGCAAATATATCACTCACTGGCGTTCTTAGGTCACTGCAGAATTTTGGCACGGGCTCCGCTCGCATGGGATCAAGAAAAGCAGGAAAGCAGAAACCTTTTTATTTAAGAACGCCGTTCCTGGGAAAGCGAAGAGTGCGAGAGAGATCGCTTTTCAACAAAACATCTGCTATTCTCAAGTAAACAATACATTCAGATCTCTGGAATAAGTTGTGATACGGTGCCAAGCGTCGTCATTTAAGGTGTCCCGTATGCAGAAACCTGTAGCGTTACTGAGATAACGTGGCACTGGATGAGCTTTTCTCTCAAGCTTTGCCAGAGCTTTGGTTGGGAGGCATAACGATGAGATATGAGACCACGGGAAAGTGTGAATTGATGCATCAAACAGGATTTCCACACCTTCCCAATCCCATAAATGAATTGTCCTTTGTGATTTCTTGATAAGGTTTGTTTTACCTCATCATCAAAACGGTGACCGATTTATTAATAACAAATGACTATATTATAATATAATTGTGGCAGGGCCGAGAGTCGTGGGAATGAAGCAAGGCCAGTAGCAAGAGTGCTAATGAGCATCACCTGTGTGGCACACTGGTCTTGAGTCTCACGGCGGAGCTACGGAAGGATAAAAGGAGGAGTGACAACAGTGCAAGACAAGAGAGGACCAGGCCTGGACTTTATGTTGATGTTTTGTTTTATTTTCAGCGGCAGTCATCAGTGAAGTTTTGTTTGTTTTGTTTAGTTGTTTATGTTTATTTTGTGATTAAACTTTACCTTTAACATTTGCCAGTTCTTGCCTCCTTTTTCCCTGAACACAAACCTCATTACATTGGTGCTGAAACCCATGAGGAAGGATGGACACACTGTCATAGAGCCCTCGCTGCTGTGGGGAAGTGGATGAGCCATCAAGTTGAATTGAGCAAATTCTGCTGCCAAGGGCGCTCGGGGCTGTGGTGCTGGAGGGTTCGGCGAGGGGACGGATATACTCGCCTCCGTCCACCAAAGCATGGAGGGGCGGCTGCCATCGGGTCGTCGGAGGTGTCGTTGTTTGTCGATGTCAGGGCCAGCATGGGGAGGAGCAGGTGCCACGGGAATGGGGCCTAGCTGCCGGATGACGACGAGGAGCCATTGTAGACCATCAGGGGTTGGGGGGTGAATAAGTCCGTCCACCTGGGACATCCAGCACTACAGCCCCCCTCGGTCTCGTGGGTGCCCCCGGCCTGCAAAGGCCGATGGGGGTATGTGGCAAGCAGGACAGGGCCGAGAACAGTGAGAATGGAGTGAGGCTGGTGGGGCAAGTGCTAATGTGTGTCACCTGTGTGACAAACCTGTCTCGAGTCCCACAGATGATCTCTGGAAGGAGAAAAGGACGAGTGACGACAGTGAAAGACATGAGAGGACCGTGACTGGACTTTATGTTGGTGTTTTGCTTTAGTTTCAGCAGCAGTCATCCATTAAGGACTGCCACTTTACTTTTACTGGTTCTTGCCTGAACACAAACCTTGTTACATTGGTGCCAAAATCTGTGAGGAAGAAGGGACACAAAGTCATAGAACCATCGCTGCTGTGGGGAAGTCAGTGAGCCATTGAGTTGAATTGAGCAAATTCTGCTGCCAAGGGCGCTCGGAGCTGTGGTGCTGGAGGGTTCGGCGAGGGGACGGATATACTCGCCTCTGTCCACCAAAGCATGGAGGGGCGGTTGCCATCGGGTCGTCGGAGGTGTCGTTGTTTGTCGACGTCAGGGCCTTCATCCAGCCGCCAGCATGGGGAGGAGCAGGTGCCACGGGAATGGGGCCTAGCTTCCGGATGGCGACGAGGAGCCATCGCAGACCATCAGGGGACAGTGTGTGAATAAGTCCGTCCACCTGGGGCATCCAGCACTACAGCCCCCCTCTGTCTCGTGGGTGCCCCCGGCCTGCGAAGGCCGATGGGGGTATGTGGCAAGCAGGGCAGGGCCGAGAACAGTGAGAATGGAGTGAGGCTGGTGGGGCAAGTGCTAATGTGTGTCACCTGTGTGACAAACCTGTCTCGAGTCCCACAGATGATCTCTGGAAGGAGAAAAGGACGAGTGACAACAGTGCAAGACATGAGAGGACCGTGACTGGACTTTATGTTGGTGTTTTGCTTTAGTTTCAGCAGCAGTCATCCATTAAGGACTGCCACTTTACTTTTACTGGTTCTTGCCTGAACACAAACCTTGTTACATTGGTGCCAAAATCTGTGAGGAAGAAGGGACACAAAGTCATAGAACCATCGCTGCTGTGGGGAAGTCAGTGAGCCATTGAGTTGAATTGAGCAAATTCTGCTGCCAAGGGCGCTCGGGGCTGTGGTGCTGGAGGGTTCGGCATGGGAGGAGCAGGTGCCGCGGGAACGGGGACTTGCCGCGGGAGCTGCCGGACACCGACGAGTTTGGGATATGGCCGTCCACCTGGGGCATCCAGTGACACAGCCATGCCCCATGGCCTGCGGAGGATGCTAGGGATATGTGGCAAGCAGGGCGGGGCCGAGAGCCATGGGAACGGAGCGAGGCTGGTGGTGCGATTGCTAATGAGCGTCACCTGCACACCACACCTGTCTCGAGTCCCACGGAGGAGCTCTGGAAGGATAAAAGATTGACAACAGCACAAGACATGAGAGGACCAGGGGCCTGTTTCATAAAACAAGTTTACCAAATAATCCAGGTTTATTTCAGTAAGTCTGATTTATTTTATTTATTGTTGATTTGGTTCAAAATAATCAGGCTAACTGAAACAAGCCTCGCTTATTTGGTAAACTTGTTTTATGAAACAGGCCCCAGGCCTGGACTTTATGTTGTTGTTTTGTTTTAGTGTAAGCAGCAGTCATCCGTGAGGGGCTGCCACTTTACTTTCATTTTGTTGTTTATTATTATTAAAGTTAGGTTGATTGTTTGCTGGTTCCCGCCTCCTTCCCTTATCAACGAACCTCGCTACAATAAAAAATAACTGTTGATTACCACAGAAAATAGCTTTGACTTGTTCCTCAGTTTGTAAAAGCAAAAATAAATTCATAAAAAAAATTAAAGTAATTCTGGAGGGCTTAAAAGCAGAAATCTATATCAAGCATTTTAATGCTGCATTATTTTAAATTAATTTCATATAAGTCTTGTGAGGTGGAGCTACTTTTCTACATGGAAGAACTGAGGAAGACTTGAAATTCTGCAAATGCTGTTGATAAAGTTTTCAAGTCATTTTACTTCTGTAATCCAACATATTTTAATGAAATGAAACTGGGTATACAAAAGAAAAAAAATGCAGAACAGGACTTTGTTTTTAGATCATGGAAAGTGGCATTACATACCAGAATAAAGGCAGATGGTTGAAAAGGTTGGAGTAGTAAGAAGGATTTGTGGTATAAACTAAAAAATACATTTTTTAGGTGGAATAAGTAACTACGTTTTGTCAAAGACTACAAGCATTTAAAATAGGGTCCATTTTGATCTTACCTGAAATATTCCTTTAGTTTTTAGGGCTGACTGTACTGGAATTAAAAGTAAAGATGGCAAGAAAGCAAAACCTAGAATGTAATGTACAGTTACCAAATGGACAATGAATTCAGTAATCAGCATATTTAGCAGATATTTTATTAGAAAGTCAAACTCTAGAAAAATGGATGCAAATCGATGAACACGGCACAATTACTGCTTCAAAGTACAGCAATAAGACTTTGAAAAATAACAAATGGGGACATTATGAGATCCATTTATTCACACAAATGTACAAATGAAACTTGCAAACAGCAGATTATATACATTCAGTAGTTGAAGTTGTGGAAGACTTCCGCTTAGTAAAGACAATTCCCATATAACATTCCCTCGCTCTCAAATCAGTCCTCCAAACTTTGTTCTGAAGTTCAATACATTATGGTAACAAGCAGTCATCCAGAGACGGTTTCGATCCCAACAAATGGCCAAAACACACTAAACTGAACCTAAATGCGACACAAAAAAAAGAGATCATTTAAATTTTGTGGCAGGTAACTTTAATGCTCTTGAATTGAGTTCATGATGAAATGCTGTAGCTGTACTGCAAGTAAAGGCAGCTAGTGTTAGAAAAGGTTTGGATAAAATAGCCTTGAATTACAGTAAATGAGAGTCTGTTTAGAGTCCTGACATTTAAAGAGTGATCACGCAAGTACTGTATCTCCTACAAAACTGTCTCACATCGATTGAGATTTTAGGGGGGAAAGATCAAAAATCAACTTTAAATCTCACTGAAAAAACAAACAAAAAAAAAATGTATGAAACAA
Organism: Chanodichthys erythropterus; assembly: GCF_024489055.1. Taxonomy (NCBI): domain Eukaryota; kingdom Metazoa; phylum Chordata; class Actinopteri; order Cypriniformes; family Xenocyprididae; genus Chanodichthys; species Chanodichthys erythropterus. The sequence continues at coordinate 7,971,821 of NC_090231.1, read as the reverse complement.
ACTGAATGCTTTCGTCGAAGTATCAATTGAACTGAACTAACTTAATGCTATGCAGACCTTATTAGTGGATTTGACAAATGTTTATATGTACTTTAAGTGCATTTCAAATCATTAAAAAACAATGAAAAAAAAAAAAATTAAGTTACTGATTGCAAAGATTTAAGTGAATTTTCATGTACATAAAATAAATCTTAAAGAAATTATGGCCAATTAAAATTAAGCATTACATATAGCTGTAATCAAATCTAATTTTCAGTTTAATTCAGGACGTTCCCACATGACAGCCCTTGACAAGTCACATGAAAAGCACAAAACCACTCAACAAAACCCCCAAAACACTTTGATAACACAAGCTTGTGGCTTAAATAGTCTAAAAATATCTGCTGTACATATGACAATTATTTACATAAAGTTTGTTAATGATTTATGCTTGTATATATACGTTCACCTATAGACCTCTCGTGACTAGAACTTTTTCTTTACCTTTTAATGAAAACTCAAGCCAAGAACCTCTGATACTGAATCTTAATTAACATGTAAATAAGAAAAAAATAAATTAAATTAAATGAGGCATTCTTTAAAAAACTGAAATGTACGGAGAGCTTGTGGGTTTTTTGGTATGATTTTGTTTTTTAATACGAACAAATTGGATTCTCAACAGAGGTTTAATAACTTAATGGACCAAAGAACTGTGGTTTCTCCAGAGCAAAAAGGAAAATAGCACATGCATACAAAATTGTGAGGGCGACCTAAACATTTGCCAATTTGTCTCGATAGTTTAAAAGGGTTTTATCTTTTTCTGTGTCTGAGAATTTAGAAAATAGAAAATGTCAAATACTTACAAAGGCCTTGTTGATTTAAGAACAAAAAAGATATTTGGTACAAATCAAACGTCCGCATTTTTTCCTTTCTCATGGGTCAGGAATTTCTCCAGGCATGCATGAAACGACACCTTCTACGAACTAATCAACATGGCCATTACAGTGCTCCACCGATCCACAGTCGTTACTCCGTAAAGAGGCTTTTTCACTCCGCTTGTACAAAACGCTGCACCTGCTCCCAGAGGTTTTGAGTAGAAATGAAAAAAGAGAGTTTGCATAGTCTTAAGGGAACCTACAGAAATTAGTTTGTCGGCTTCCGTCAAACATTGTCAAACTTGTGTTTTAGGTAGTCCTTCATGACCTTGGCAATAGGCAGATCTTCCAGAAACTTTAGGCTCTGCAGGCCGATGCACTGTCGGATCTTTATCCTGCACAGATCCTGCAAAGTCCTGGGTTGCCCTGAAACACAACGATTGCCAGGTTAAATTCAATCTATGTTTACATTTAATAAAAACTGAATGATTGCATTCCCGTGTGACGACCTGTGCATGAACTATTTCAAACTGATAACAGAGAAAAATACAAAAGATTTGTGGCTACAGCAGGGTTATTATAGTTAACTGAAACTAAAACCATATAAAAAAAAAAAAAAAAAAAAAAAAAAGGCAGCATTTCTCATTTTCATTTAGTTTAACTTGATGTTCTAAAACAGAAAAAGATGTTTAATTAATAAAAACTGTCGATTTAAAATAAACAAACACATATAAAAATGACAAAAACACAAATTACTACAACTTTAAAATGAAAATGAAAAATTACTAAAACTTTAAAATGAAAACATAATAAATACTAATTCAATATTAATAAAAATTATAAGAGTATCTCGATGATACTAAAATAACACTGGGCTAAAGTCTAAAAGATATCATATGCCAAAAACTTGTACTTGTATATAATATGCCAAAAACTGTCTACAAATACGAGAAATGAGAGAAATATAATTCATAATACAATATTAACAAAGATAAACAAAAAGTGAATGGCATTATCATAGCGATCATAATAAATTAAAATTATATCAACATTAACACTCTCTCGACACCAAATACAAGCAAAAACTGACAATGTCAAGTAAACAAAATGTTAAACAGTTGGTTGATAACTTTTTTAATAATAGTTTAAAGTCGATTTATAATTTAAGAAGGAAAGTCTGACCCTTGTGTTTTTATCTGCCATAAAAATCAAAGTATTGAGAGAGAGATTGTGTAAATCTATGTAAATGTAATAATAAATGTATAAATCTGTCACAAAGAGGAGGATGAAGCAGAAAAAAAAGTTTGCATAGGAATCTTAAAGATACAGCAGTAAAAACCAGACGTTCAATTGAAGAAATGGCCATTAAAAAAGTTGGCACAAAAAAAACTTGACCAATATTATTGGTCAAAAACATTGAAAAAGTCTCTCTTTTTTGTGCATTTGTCATCTTAAAAGATATCAGTAAAGTTCTGCAATGAGTTCCAGGAACCCGGTGCACAGAGTTTATCAGTTTTAATGGGCCAGTTTTCCAGTCCCAACACAATATGGCACAGGCTGTGCTCACACAAATGAAGCCAGCTGGAAAAACCACTACAAAGGGCTGGAGACGGCCATCTGCAGCCCCTGTCTTCTGTCAGTCTCAATGCCTTACCAAAAGCTCTCAACTATAGGTGACGGCAGAGAAGTCTAAATGAAATCAGTGCGTATTCTCACGGAGCGCACCGGTCACTCCCTTCAAGACATGAAGTCATGCTCTCATAGTCTGAGTCGTCAATGTAAATACAGCCGCCGAAGTGCCTTTTTAATAAATAATCAAGGTGAAATCGGATCACGCTGAATGAGTTGACAGCGAGTAAATGTCTGCGACAGACAGGTGGCTTTGATATGGTGATATCAAAGTTGAAGCGGCGCGCAGGAATGTGGCCATTGTTGCGTACTTGATCATTAGTGCTTCAGGTAACACGGCTCGCTTTTCTCAGATGGCCGATTGTTCCGTGTGGGGGACTGAGATCATAATGGTGTTCGTTCGGGAGGTTAGGCCATTGCTCAACTTACAGATCGACAGAACGGCCACTGCTCTCCATGAGATTTGACATATTTCTGGAGGAAAGAGGGAATATGACCTCCTTTGATGATACTCTTGTTATTAAGCCTCGAGTTTTAATGCTTCACTTTTGACTTGACTGTAGCTCCCTTCTAACTTATATCTGTAATATTAACTATAATGAGTGTCACTGACTGACAAAACAATTAAAGCTAAAGATGCAATGTACCAAGGCAAGCTTATTTGTTAACAAAAACAATAATCAAAACTAGGGCTGCAACAATTAATTGCGATTAATCGTTTGCAAAATAAAAGTCTGTGTTTACGTAACATATGTGTGTGTTCTGTGTATAATAATTATGTATATATAAATACACACACATTCATGTATACATTTAAGAAAAATTTTATATTTATATATAAAATATTTATGTTTGTATGTAATATAAAATATATATAAATATATATATTTATAATACATGCATATATTTCTAAACTTTATACCTGTATGTGTGTGTATTTATATATACATAATTATTATACACAGAACACACACATATGTTACGTAAACACAGACTTTTATTTTGCAAACGATTAATCGCGATTAATCGTTACAGCCCTAATCAAAACTTGCAATTAAATATAAGAAGAAAAAACACACACACACACACACACACACACACACACACACACACACACACACACACACACACACACACACACACACACACACACACACACACACACACACACACACACACACACACACACACAAAAAGCAAAGTAAAGCAACTATAATGTGCACTGCAATTAGTGCTGGGTATTGACAATTAATTATGATGCACATCACTATTCAATATGTTGCTGTCTGCATCACTAAATCATCATTGGATTGCAATTTAAACTGTAGCAAACACACCAGAGAGACTGGTTTCTGGAGGGAACTAAATCTGATGACGTTTTTGTAATTAATACTGAGGTTTTACAGCTTCACATTCGACTTCAGAAGTTAGAACCTTGAAGTTTAGTTGAGCTGAACCAAGTTTTCCTGTAAAAAAAAAAAAAAAAATTCTTGCAAAACGGTGTCCTTTTTAAATAAAAATTACCAAGAAAACTGCCAAGAAATAAAGGAACAACAACAAAAAAACAACTATAATGTGACATTTAGACAAGTTATATCATGTTATAAAACTTTATTTTCATAATTATCTTTGAACTTTTAGATCTAATCGGCACGAGCTAAAGAAAACTTTAAAAAAAAATTAAAAATGGTACATTCTTGAAATTTTAAATAGTTTAACTATTTAACTACTACTGTTTAACTTTTTTTAACTATTAACTAAAATGATTATAAAAACTGGAAATAAAAACTTTTTTCAAATAAAAATGCTAGTGTGCAAAAAAATGAAAAAATTAACTGCAACACAGTTAAACCCAACATTCTTTGATTTATAGAAAGTTCAAAAGAACAGCATTTATTTTAAATAAAAATCATTTGTAACACTACAAATGTGTTTACTGACCAATTTAAAAGTACTGATTATAATATTGTTATAAAATGTCAATATGCAAAAATATCACCCAATAAAATAAAGATGAAAGGAAAACTTTTTTAAAAGTATTTGCTAAATAAGATTTAAATTCAATAAAACTCAAAGATTCATTTGGTTTAAAAGTTACTAGCTAAAACACACTTGAAAATTTGAACTGTTGTCCAAATGTCACCTAGAATACTGAGGCCCTCCCTAATCAGTGTGCCAAACTATTTTACTATTACCATTGATCATAAAAGTAATAAAACTTACCATCTACTAGGGGTGTAACAGTACATGTATTCATCCCGAACCATACGGTACGGACGTTACAGTTCGGTTCATGAAGTTAGATGACAGAAAGTCGGTCACAGTCGATCCACACTCCAATCCAGAAGGGGGCGTGCATGGTAATACAACACTGTTTGCTAACTGCCACAACAGGAAGAGCTTAAGAAGAACAGCGCATAAACAAATGACTTGAGCGCTTGAAAACAAAGTCCACTAGGTAGTGCAAAAGCATTGAATGTGTCTTTCTGCACTCATGGACAAAGGAGAGTACTTTGAAAGTATACTTTAAAAATGGAGCAGAACACAGAAAATTAAGTATAGGAGGATTGGATACCTTTTATTTTTTGATCAGCCCTGCAAAAAAACGTGACCTATGACCTATGCAAGAGTGCATTCTGTTTACTGTTTATGCACTAAAGGAGGCTGTACTGTACCAACTACCTCAGGGGGGACTAAATGCCACTAGGTGGAACAAACTGATTTGCACTACTTTCTGTTCAAAATAAAATAAAAGAAACCAAGCATTGTGGATTTGTTCCTTTGTCCGGTAACACTTTAGTTTAGGGTCCAATTCCCACTATGAACTAGTTGTTTATTAGCATGCATATTACTAGAATACTGTCTGTTTATTAGTACTTAAAAAGCAGATATTAATGCACGACCATATTCTACATCCCATAATCTTACCCAATACCTAAACATAACCACTAACATACTATCAATAAGCAGTAATTAGGGGTTTATTGAGGCAAAAGTCATAGTTAATATTGAGAACTGGACCCTAAACTAAAGTGTGACCAATTTTCCTATTGTAACGAAATCGTACCGAACCGTGACCCCAAAACTGAGGCAAATACCAAACCGTGCCTTCTGTGTACCGTTACACCCCTACCATCTACCAAAAAATTAAGAACAATTCTGACAGTCCACATATAAAGATTTAAAGAGGAAAAAGAACCTACTTGTGACCTCCTGCAGGAAATCCAGACAGGGTCGACTGATGCCAGACATGCTGACGGAAACGGCCACAGGGGTCTGGCCCTCGTAGTTCCGTGTGTTTGTATCGGCTCCGTACGTGTACAGCATCTGAGCGCACAGCACATCGTCTCTGAGGGCCGACAGGTGCAGTGGCGTCTGTCCGTCCTCCAGCCGGCCCAGGTTAGTGTCCGCTCCCCGCTGCAGGAACATGCGACAGTATGAGTGGTTGCCCTTAATGACGGCGTAACGCAACAAGAAGCCGTTCTGAATGTCTATGTTGGCGTTGTGATCGAGCAGAATGCGAACGCAGCTGGAGCGCTCGCGGATAATTGCCAGTTGAAGCGGCGTTGTGCCTTTGTCGCTGAGCGGGTCCACCTCGGCTTTGAACTCTAAGAGGAGACGCACGAAGGAGTCGCGGCCGTAGTGGGCCGCCACGTGCAAAGGAGTCCAGCCATCGTTGCTCTTGGCATTGATGATGTCGCTGCGATACTCTGACTCCAGCATGAGGCGGGCGATGCGGGCACGGCCGTGCATGGCAGCATAATGCAGAGCTGTAAAGCCTCCGATGAAATCCTTCACTGTAGGATCCGCTGTAGATCACAGAGAAAAAAACAACTTGAAGGATAAACACATGACTAAACTAAACAAGCAAGGAAAAAATGTCTGTAGAGATGATATATATGAATTAGGCCTACTATAATTATTAGATAAGAAATTGAATTTGCATTTATATTAATGCTGGACATTTCAAAATGTACTTTAAATGTTAAAATCTTAAAATGTCATGTGAAAGGGAATAAATTAAATATATTACAACTGCATTATGATAGGCTACTAGTGGTCCCGAATTGTACGGTGCGGACGTCACGGTTCGGTTCATGCAGTTAGATGATGAATACAGGCACGAATCACTGCCGATCCACACTCCAGTTCAAAAGGGGGCGTGCGCGGTAATGCAACACTGTTAGCTAACTGGCACAACAGGAAAAAGTGCACAGACGTTCAGAAGAACAGACGGTCTAGATATGCATGTAATCTCTCAACCAGTGTTTCAACCACAGAAAGACATTAATAAAACAGCTTGAGAATAATATCCCACGTAGCATAACATTGACCTCAGGAAAGTTAGTCACTAGAGAAATTAACTCTATATGGGAGCATTTCCATCTAGAGTTTGTTAGCTTATATATTAATTATATTTACTTTACCTGTAGTAATGTCTTAATCATTTAATATATGTTTAAATAAATTTAACATGAAAACAAGTTATGACAGTAACTGTATATATGTTATATTTCAAAAATGAATTGGAGTAATAATCTTATAATTAGATTTAGAAGTTAATGCAAAACCTTCCTTTTGTGTGCGTTGATTATTATATTATTATTAAATGGCAACTGAATTGAATAGTTTGGGCTCTGTTATTAATTGTAACCTGTAATAGTAGTGCAAGAAACGGCTCTCTGTATGTAGTTTACAGCATTAGCTGGATACATTTTTTATCCTTAAAAAAGGTTAATTATAATTGAAATTATTTAAAGGGAGAGACACAGTTTGGTCAATAAACCACTGTTTAATAAAAAAAAGAAGAAAAAGAGGCAATTTTGTGTTTAGTTTTCTCTCTCCTGCTGTACCGAACCCGTACTGAACTGTGACCTTAATACCGAGGTACGGACCGAACCGTCATGTTTGTGTACCCATAAAGGCTATACTTGTTTTCAACAATTAACTAAAATAATTACATTAAAAATATATATATAAAATCCAACATTTCATTACCATCTTATGCAGGCTGGATGGACATTTAGCTAGCTAAAAATTCATAATTATGTGTTCTTACAGCTTTTGACCAAATAATTCCTATGATTTACCCACCATTTTCAGTAGTTATGAATAAATATGTTAAATAAATATATTTAACTGAACTTAAATAGAAACATTTATATTAACAACAGTAAATTCAATTTCTTTTCCCGACAACGAAAAAAATCTGAGATTTAGATTTTCCATGACTTTGTGAAACCTGATAAATCAAGTAAACCTAAACATTATGAAGTTGGCCATATTGGCAAAATAACTTTTACTGTATCTGATCAAACTACATAAAATGCTTCTATAAAAAAGAAAGAAAAAAAAGACTCTCAAAGATTCTTAAATAAAGGTGCATTTACTTGAGATGCAAAATGACAAAATATGAAGTCTTGTTTTCTTTGAAACTGATCAAAATGAAGTGAGTTCAGAAAAATCTACTTAATTCAAAGGTAAGTTTTTATAACTAATTGTCAGATTTTTTTTTACATGCCAGCTTCTGTGGCTATTTTCATGGTGAGAAAAAATTACACTTCAGTAGATTTTTACAATCTATTTTTGCTAAAAAACTGTAAAAATACACTTAAATTTAACTAAAAACGTATGTGTCATCCTGAAATGGCCTATTCGGCAACAGGTATAAACAATCTGGTCCCATCTAATTCTAAAATGCTAGAAACTTCTCCCAACATTGATGGGACTAATTTCATGGAGTTTGCTCATAGTATATAGAACCCACACTGTTTGCCATTTGTAATTAATATTGGAATTAATTATAGGTTTTAGATCCATAGGAGGACCCACCGAAACCCTGTTCGAGTTCTGTCTCGAACTAAATTTATTCTGAATCTAAATTAGAACAGAGGGCAGTGCACAGTTAACACTTGAATTGTGGTTCATTCTATCTGCAGAGCGTTTGATAAAAATAGCCCTGTTCTACAGCGCCCCCTAACGTCTTGCATGCATTACCACACTTACACATGAACTTATCAGAACAGAAGTGTCTATTCTAGCAGCATAATACCAGTTTAGTATTTTAAAGCATTAGAGATGACAAGATATGGAACCTTATTATAGTTCAAAAGTGTAAAATATCGCCTTTGTGAACTGGTTATCAGGAGTGTGCCATTGAGAAAAAGTACTTGATCATTGTGAAATCAAATTTACCTGAGGAGAGTGATCACATTTACAACTATATAGTGATTAATCCACACCAAACTAAACCCAAAATGTACATTTTCATGATGTTTTTTTGTCCTTTTTGGAGCTTGGTAGTTTAAATCACCATCTGCTTTTAAAAAACAGAAGCCTGTGTTTTAAAAATAGGGCAGTATCACAAGGCCCCAATTTTTTTTAGTATTCCTTCAAGAGCCACCTTGAGCAAGCCAACCACAGTTTTTAATAAGTGTCAACCTAGGCTGATATTTTCTTACAAAGTGACGCGTTAAATCAGACTTGCCCATCGCGCCACTGTCCTAAAGCAAGCAAACCCTTTACCTCCGTGTTCGAGGAACACGCGCACACAGCGCTCCTTGCCCTTGGCCGCAGAGAAGTGCAGCAGCGTCCAGCCGTTGGCGTCTCTGATCTTGGGCGAGTAGCCCTGCTCCAGCATCTTGCGGACAGTGTAGACATCGCCAGCCGCCACCGCCGCCTGGATCTGCAGCTCCTCCTGCAACTCTGGGTTCCTTCTGCAGTGATGGTTCAGCATCCTGTCACATCTCGCAGTACGGGCGTCAGACGCTCCTGTGTCCCTAAACACACACACACACGCATTACATTACTGAAGACAAGCTTTTTATTATGAAATTATTTATTATGAAAGTTATGAAAATGCAGAGTCAGTGTGTTTCTTAGTGGAATCAACCTACAAATTATTCAAAGGAGATTTTGGTAACACGTTACAATAAGGTTCATTAGTTAGCTACATCAGTTAACTGCAACCTTGAGTATCTGCCGTTACCAATATTATTTTTATTGATCAGCTTAGAATATCTATTTCTCATTAATTTACTATCTACTCACTGCGTCATTATTAATAAAAAGAAAAACAAATGCATAAAATATAAGATTTTAGAATTATTGTTAATTTGAATGTTGTAATTAAATGCTTTGAAGGTTGTCACAGGTAATGTATACAGTCAAACCAAAAATTATTCAGACACTAGATTTTTTTTTTTTTTTCATTTATTTTTATATTTATATATTTTATATTATTAGTGGGTGCAGGACACATATTGTTCATTTATGTAAGTGAGGATAGCAAGATAAAGTAAACTGTGACATATTTTACCCAAAAATTCTTCATACAGTGGACTACCAGTAAAATTAATAAAAATTTGGGAACAAAAATTATTCAGACACTTTGACCTGACCGTGTTTTGCTTAAGTGTTATCTGACATAATTAAGATAATTTTTTTCTGACACAGTTTAACCCTGAGATCTTGTCATATTTTATTACCATATTTTTAAACTATAGTGAATAAACTGTTACAATTAATGAAATAAACAAGGTGTCTGAATAAATTTTGGTTTGGTTGTGTGTGTATAAATATTATATATATGTGTGTGAGTGTGTGTGTGTGTGTGTAAAATATATAAAACATAAAATGTATACAGCACTATTAAAAATATTTCTGAATAATTCCAATAATGTTTGTAAAAAAAAAAATGAATATGTATACACCTCTTAATGCTAAAATCGTTATTAAAAATACAAATATTAAAATAAATTACTATTTGTGTTACAAGAGTGTCAGCATTCTTAATAATAAAAATAATATTTTTAGTACTAAATCTTAAAATCTTATGAGCAATACATTTGAGATAATTTCTACATAATATATCATATGTGATAATTACTATTTAAATATATAAACACTATAAGCAGATTTTTTTTTTAAATAGGACATCATTATAGATATAAATATATAGGCTAAATATTTGTTTGTTTGATTATATTTGTTTGTAAAACACAGTAAGAAAAGAAAATAATTGCACAAATCACCTTTAAGACGACAACAATATTGCATGGAAAGCGCATCTATGCACTTATGGAAAGTACTGAGATTGTGTTAGTTGCTCTGCATGAAGCCAAATCCATCAAACCATCCATAACAAGCTGAGACAACACGTTAATATAAAACAAAATGACAATTAAAACATGCCACAGCCTTCAGATAATCAGAAATTACAAAATTACCATTCATTAATGTCTTGTAGATCTAAAACAGACGTTGTGTTCTGCATCCATATTCATATCCACTTCAGATCTCCATTCTAGGATGCAGAGTAACAAATATCATCATCATCAACATGGTTCTTTCATATATTCATTTCCATGTATTAATATATATTAATGCAGATTCATATAGATATTTACGTGCATAATCATTTAGCCACACCAAAATGAGGATGTCTCAGTTACACGCTTATGTGTCAGATTTCATTGATCAGCTCTCTGTCTAGAAGCAAATATTTACTGCCTCCCATCAGTTCACAATGTAATTGTCTTTCAGCCTCTGAAAAAACAGCTGCAGCGAGCATTTGCACATCTACATTTACATTTAACAACATAAATGTTCGCTAACATATGTGATATATACCATCAACTGCAGTTTAACCCTTGTAATCACTTCAAATATAGTAAATGAAAGGTAAATAATGCTGTTTGTAGCTGCTGCACTGAGAACAATGAATCTGTTAGCTGGTGTGCTAAACCAGCTCTGGGCTAAAATGAGCCTAAAACAAACACTAAAGCACTCTTTTTAGATACAGGGATACTTTGTTTTAATATCACTGCAATAAACGATACGATAAATCTGACACTTATCATTAAACTGAAGAAGAATCTGACAAACTCTGTGATTGACATGCACTGTTACTGCATTAGCATAGTTAGCATTTAGCCAGCGGTTATTGACCATTCTCACAAGAACACTGCTTTTAAAGTTACTCAAACTCTCTTAACCTGTGCCGAGAGGATACAATTAACAATATCTTCTTATTTAAGACAATAATAACTCGGGGGGAAATAAATAAAAATATATAATATACATACAGAGTACAAATACAGTCAGGTAGCCATGAACATCATCTCCAAGGCTTCAAACCGCAACAACCAATCAGATTCGAGCTGTCAAATACGTCATGCAGACATCATGCTGCTGCAAAATAATACGCCGAATGTCATGGTTTTGCGACAAATTTGGCTGTATAATGGCAAACAGCACTCCATGTGCTTTATGGAGGCGTTTGGTCTTTTTAGAGGAGTGTATTTTTTAATCACTGTTGAAGGAAAACTCACCGTGAGTCCTAAAATTGCTTCATTACAAATTCTGCTTTATCGCAGCATCTTTCTATAGATCACGTGGGTCACTGGATCTCTAAACAAACTCTACCGTCCTGTAAATATGAAGTTGTTTTTCTGTTTATGATCTTCTTGATGAATTCCTTGCAGGAGACTGATGCAGTGGCTGTTCAGGAACATTATACAGGATATTGAGACAGTAAATCATGTAAGAAAAACATTTGTGATATTGTTTTTGGAATAGCATACATAAAATGTCCTTAAGTAGTTTAACCTAGTATAGATAGATAGATCATGTTTGGGGAATTTTTGTACTTTTAAAACTATACTATTAAAACTGAATACTTGTAATCAATTACACAAGGAAAGAATCATACTTTTTAAACCTCGCAATATTTTTTAAAAATATAATAGTATAGTGTTGAATAATTATTCATAATTTCATCATGATTTCATAATTAATTCTGTCTTACTGAGCAAATAAGCCAATTAAATCATTTCATTGTAATTTTGCTGGCCATAACTTTGGTCATTCGTCATTGTCAGGAGTCTTTTGAAGCAATTGATTTATTAAAGGTGCAATATGTAAGATTTTTGCAGTAATATATCCAAAAACCACTAGGCCAGTGTTATTTGGGTAAAGTTGGTTTTATATTCGCACATTCGGACATCCGTATTCCATAGCCTGGTTAATCACACTACATTGGACATTCACAAGTAAATATGCCATTAAAACAATACTTGCCTATTTTGATCGACTGTGAAAAATGTTGTAAGTTGACAATCGTTGGTTGTCAATATCATGTCGCTGCTTAAAATTCGCCAACATTAATTTATTGCACATTTATTGAATTTATCAGAAGTCTGAATGTGCGAATATAAAACCAACTTTACCCAAGTGCGAGTGTTATATATTTTGTTCACTTGAGTACTTACAATATCCCAAATGTTTCCAACTATTTGTTAATCGTGAGAAAACACTCTCTGCCTGTCAATCATTTTTCACAGTCAGGTTTGCTGACATCAAATTGTCTAATATGTTCATGAAGGGGAGAGTTTTGTTGAAGAGGTGGGTTGGTATAATTCAGTGGCTTTAGTTTTATTAATGCATAACATCATTAATTTAACAAACCACAGTTCATATCTGCAGTCTTTTTGTTTAAATACAAGTTAGACTTGACATTTGATATTCAGCAGTGCTTTGGTCTGCCTGCATTGACACCATTTTCTTTAAGAGCTGCTGTGCAGCCAAAATTATATGCCAGTTATCAATGTAAAACTGCTTTGACACAATCTGCATTGTTACAAGCACTATAAAGGTGACTTGACTTGACAAGTTTCAAGCATGACTTACTGATTATCATTCTTCTGAACCTTTATTTTCAGTGTCCCATCATGGATGCTGCAGGATTGGATTTCCAAGCCATTTTCAGGCTGTTGCGTACAGGATCTGCTCCCAGCCTGAGCAGTGAAGAGCTCGCCAGCAGAATCTCATCATGCGTTGTTCAAACAGAAAACACTCCTGCTGCGTCTGTCACACACACAGACGTCATGTGCTTGTGTCTCACTCTTGTTGAAACCATCATTAACAGGCTGACAGCACAGAGTCTGCCACAAGATGTCACTATATTCTATGAAGATGTCATGAGGAGACTGTTTGGAGAAATGAATCTGATGGCAAAACTGGTATGTTTAATCAAATAAATAATAAAAATGTGGTTACACTTTACAATAATGTTCATTTGTAAAGATTAGTTCACGTATTAACTAATATGAACTAACAATGAGCAATACATTTGTTACTGTATTTATTCATATTTGTTAAAGAGTTGGTTCACCCAAAAATGAAAATTATGTCATTTATTACTCACCCTGATGCCGTTCCACACCTGTAAGACCTTCATTCATCTTCTGAACACAAATGAAGATATTTTAATTGAAATCCGATGGCTCAGTGAGGCCTGCATAGGGAGTAATGACATTTCCTCTCTCAAGATCCATTAATGTACTAAAAACATATTTAAATCAGTTCATGTGAGTACAGTGCTTCAATATTAATATTATAAAGCAAAGAGAATATTTTTGGAGTGCCAAAAAAACAAAATAACGACTTATATAATGATGGCCGATTTCAAAACACTGCTTCATGAAGCATCGGAGCACAAATGAATCAGTGTATCGAATCATGATTCAGATCGCGTGTCAAACTGCCAACTGTTGAAATCACGTGACTTTGGCGCTCCGAACAGCAGATTCGACACACTGATTAATTTGTGCTCCGATGCTTCCTGAAGCATTGTTTTGAAATCAGTCATCACTAAATAAGTTGTTATTTAGTTTTTTTTGGCGCTCCAAAAATATTCTCGTCGCTTTATAATATTAATATTGAACCACTGTACTCACATGAACTGATTTAAATATGTTTTTAGTACCTTTATGGATCTTGAGAGAGGAAATGTCATTGCTCCCTTCTTAATTTGTGTTCTGAAGATGAACAAAAGTCTTACGGGTGTGGAACGGCATGAAGGTGAGTAATAAATGACAGAGTTTTAATTTTTGGGTGAACTAACCCTTTAATGTTAGTTAATAAGAATCCAGTTGTTCATTGTTTGTTTGTTAGTTCACAGTGCATTAACTAATGTTAACAAATACAACACTTGATTTCCATAATGTTTGGTAAATGTTGAAGTCAGTATTAACTAAGATTAGTACATGCTGTATAAATATTGTTCATTCTTAGTTTAACTTAAGTAGTTAACTAATGAAACCATATTGTAAAGTGTTACCAAATTTTTTTCAGACTTTTTTTAAAGATATTTTGGTTACACTTTCTTTTTTTTTTTTTTTTTTTACAGTGTCCCTATTACACATATTATATATAATAATAACAGTATTTTATGCATAATTACAAGAAACTAACCCTAACCCTAATTGTATAGCAAGTATATGTTGCTAGTTAATATTCCTCAGTACTTATTTGTATAAGTACACTGTAACAAGGGCAACTTAAAAAGTATTACTAAAAGTGTTGTTTTTTTTAATTATTATCTATTATGATGATATTTCTGTGACAATTAAAGCACATTTCTTCCATATTTCTTATCTCAATGTTATTTACATAGAACTTTATACAATACAAATTGTTTCAAAACAGCTTCACATTAATTAATAAACAGGAGAATAACAATTAATGATGTAAACTTCTTCAAATATATAAAAAAGTTCATAGCTCAAAAGTCCTATAGCAAGATAATAGTGTTAATTCAGTTCAGAGTTAATTCAGTTCAGTTCCACAAGTGTGAATGTTCATTTATGATGAAACCGGTTCAGCTCTAAAGAAGACAATAGTGTCTTTATTCAGCTTGAGTCAGTTTAATGTTGATTTCGTTCAATAGTGGTGTCGGTGTTGCAAACTTCATCAGTTTGGAAAACAATTGATTCAGCTATAAAGCAGAAGACGATAGTATCATTATTCAGCGCAAGTTTGTCCTCATCCTATAATGCCAGTGCAGTTAAATCAGTTATATTGCTGGATACTAAGACAGTGGCAAGGAGTTAGGTGTTAGAAATGGAGGAAAAAAAAACCTTGGGAGAAACCAGTCTCAGTCGGGGGACCAGTCCTCCTCTGGCCAATAGATGAACAAAGACAAAATTGTGAAAAATTGATCATGATATGTCAAACGTTCAGTAAACATGTGACTTGGGCATGTTTGTGTGATTATACATTAAGCCTAGAGCTTAAAGTAGAGACTGATCCTAGAGAAGTTCATATCTGTCAGAGGAACATGTTTTGACCCAATTTACTGATGTCTTGATGCAGGTTTCCCTCCTCAGCTGTCAGGACCAACTGGTGTCTCATTTATCTGCAAAGTGTATGTCAGTCTATGTCATCAGTGACATTTGCATTAATGTGAGTATTGCTGCTGTTCATTAACTTGGACTGGCAATGTGTTAGACATACAGCTCATCTGGTAGTATTAGGGTTTGATAATGTTTTTCTTGCATGATCTCTCTCTTTATCTCAAGCATTGTGGGTTCACTACTGTATTTGTTGATTATAGGGAGGCAGCAGCTCGATCTGGAGACACGCGTGTGCTGAAGTGTTTCAGAAATCAACGGCCAGCATTGAACTGGACTCCTGTCTGTGGTCACTGACCGCTGTGATTAAAGGAGTGCTGAGAGCAGAAAAATGCCAGAATAAAAGAGGTACTGAAGTGTGTTCACATACAGACAGATGATTCAGACCGAGCTGCTTTATTATCCTCATTTTAATGTAGTGGAATTATGTAGAACCTTAAAGGTTTTATCCGAGGTGGCAAGAGAGCCGGGATCTCTTAAAAATGCGGATGATTGGCTGAATATGTAAAACTGGTAGAAAATATGAATTAAAATATAAAGAACTCACCCACATAATTTTTGCTTACATCTAAATCTAAATTAAAAGTAAATACTTAAAAACAATAATTGATGATTAGTAGCTAGGTTAAATTTCACCATGTTTACCGATTTGTTGATGAATAGTTGGAGAATAAGGTGAGGTTTTAATAAATAATAATAATAATCTTATTCTCATACCATTCTTTTTTTCATGTTGGTAAGTATTGTCTTATTATTATGTAATAGTATAATAATAGTGAAGCAATACCATTCGACATGAAATAATTAACTGTTTGAGAATAAGGTGAATATTATTACTATTTTTATTATTATTATTAAGTAATCTTATTCTCATATTATTTTTTTTCATGCCACAATTTTTTATTATTATTATTTATATAAATATAAAACAGTATAAACAGTATGAGAATAAGATGGCTTAATAATAATATTAATAATAATAATAGTCACGTCATTAGGGCTGCAACAATTAATCGCGGTTAATCGTTTGCAAAATAAAAGTATGTGTTTACGTAATATATATGTGTGTGTTCTGTGTATAATAATTATGTATATATAAATACACACACATTCATGTATATTGTCACGATCACCATCAGTTCCTGTCACTTCCTGGACTACATTCCCCATAATCCTCTCTGCCAATCACCTGCACTCACTCCACCAATCACTACACTAATCACCACACCCAGCTGCCATGCATTACCTGGACTATAAAAGACTCACACACTCATCACCTGATCGCGAAGTCTTGTTTTCACTTGTGTTACGTTTCTGAGCGTTTCCTTGTATCCTGTTTGCCTGTCTGTGATTGATCTTGCCTGATTCCTGTTTTACGACCCATTTCTGCCTGCCTCGATCCTTGCCTGTACCCTGACTACGACTCTGCCTGTTCCTTATTGCTCCTGTTTGTTCCTGTTTGACCCTGCCTGAACGACCACGCTCACTTCTAATAAAACGCTGCAGTTGGATCTTACTCTGAGTCCTGCCTTCGTTACATATATATTTAAGAAAAATGTTATTTTTATATATAAAATATTTGTTTATATGTAATATAAAATATATATAAATATATATGTATAATACATGCATATATTTCTAAACTTTATACCTGTATGTGTGTATTTATATATACATAATTATTATACGCAGAACACACACATATATATTACGTAAACACAGACTTTTTTTTTTGCAAACGATTAATCAGGATTAATCGTTGCAGCCCTACACGTCATTCTCAAACCATTATTTTTTTCATGTCCAAAGGTATTGCTGTATTATTAGTACTATTATATTAATAATAATTATAGACAATACCTTCCAACATGAAAATATAATAGTATGAGAATAAGATTGCTTAATAATAATAATAATAATAATATTAATAATAGTCACCTCATTCTCAAACCATTAATTGTTTTTATGTCAAAAGGTATTGCTTTATTAGTAGTATTATATTAATAATAATAATTCAACAGTGCTTTGATCTGCCTGCATTGACACTATTCTTGAAGAGCTGCTGTGCAGCCAAAATAATTTACCAGTTATCAATGTAAAGCTGCTTTGACACAATCTGCATTGTAAAAAGCGCTATATAAATAAAGGTGACTTGACTTGACTTGACAATACCTTCCAAAATAAAAATATAATAATATGAGAATAATATTAAAACAGTAACTTCCAGTATGGGAACAAAATGAGAATAGTAAGAGGATACATTATCAAAAAGTCTTATCAAACTGTATTTTTTCATGTTGGAAAAAAAGTTTTATTATTATTAATATTAACAATAATATTGTTTTATAATAATTTTTTTTATTATTGTTATTACTATTAGAATGGCAGGCAGTCAAACATCAGCTAGTAGTTACAAACAGTTATTTTTGAAACAATATAAATGATTTAAAAATGCATAAACAGGATTTGACTTCAGGTTTAATGCATAATGTCTTCAGATTAACATAAAAAGATACAGTATTGCATGAATTTACATTGGATTAAACAACTAAACTTTACCTTGTCATTTCAGAGGACATTATCTCTTAATGGGATAGTTCATCCAAAAATGAAAATTTGATGTTTATCTGCTCACCCCAGCGCATCAAAGATGTAGGTGACTTTGTTTCTTCAGTAGAACACAAATGATGATTTTTAACTCTAACCGCTGCCATCTGTCAGTCAAATAATGCATGTCAATGGGAACTTTGTCTATAAGAGTCAAAAAAAAAAAAACACGCACAGACAAATCCAAATGAAACCCTGTGGCTCGTGACGACACATTAATTTCCATAAGACACGAAACGATCGGTTTGTGCGAGAAACTGAACAGTATTTATATCATTTTTACCTCTAAAACACCACTATGTCCAACTGCCCTCCACATCCAGTTAGTGAGGTCAGAAAACACATTCAGATGACCGAAGTGATCTCTCCTGCTTTGCTTCAATGAGCGCGAGACATCACTGCCGTTGTCAGAGCGCGATCAGACCTCACTAACCGGATGTGGAGGGCAGTTGGACATAGTGGTGTTTTAGAGGTAAAAAATTATATAAATACTGTTCAGTTTCTCACACAAACCAATCGTTTCGTGTCTTAGGACATCAATGTGTCGTCACGAGCCGCAGGGTTTAATTTGGATTTGTCTGTGCGTGTTTTTTTTTTTACTCTTATAGTAGAAGTTCCCATTGACATGCATTATGCGACTGACAGACTGCAACGGTTGGAGTTTAAAATCATCATTTGTGTTCTACTGAAGAAATAAAGTCACCTACATCTTGGATGCCCTGGGGGTAAGCAGATAAACATCAAATTTTCATTTTTGGGTGAACTATCCCTTTAACTCCAGCTGCTTGTTTGTCTTCTCCGTAGATATTTTGACGAAGCTTCTTTCTGGATTGGATGCCTCCATCACTGACTTGCACACCAAACTTCTGACTCAAGGCGCACAAGACCCTCATAAAAGAGGACTGATGAATCTCTCTAAAACCATGTGTGAGTTCTTTGACCTCCTTGAGGTCCTCAGCGCTGCCCGGCTCAGATATGGAGTCTGTTCTTCTGTTCAGAGAGTCATATTCGTTGAGTCGCGAGCGCTCCTTCATGTCATGAGAGCTGACCTGGAATATTTTGTGAAGAAACGAGCACTGCTTTTCCTGAAGAGAAGTCTTCTGCGGAGAGCTGGGGACGATTGGGCTTTAGGTGAAGTTCAGTCCTCGTCACATGAAGATCACAGCCTGACTGAGGACATGTTGGTCATGGCAGATGGAGTGTTACAGGAAGTGAATGCAGGCTGGCTCAAAGAAGTGCCTGTGAAAGCTCAGGCCAGTTTCTTTGGTGGGAACTGCGATGTGGGACTCGCTGGGACACAGAAGGACGATGTGATTCTGAGATCTGTGAGCCTGATTTTGCTGAAGTCACTAGAAATGAACATCCAGTCGCTTCATTGGAAAGGTAACTGTCATAATAGTGTTTATTAGTTTTCACGGCATCATATTAACAACTAGGAAATGAAAGTTTGTTTGCCAGCTTGACATAGTCTTTACTCAAGAAAAAAAAAACATTATTTTTGATGTCTGAAAGTTACCAAGTTTATGCAGTAAAAAAAAAAGTAACAAAAAAAGTTTAGGTATATAGTACTGCTTGATTTTTTGCAACAAATCATTAATGTTGTTTCATATGATCATGCCACCCTGTGTTGTTATTGTTATTTATCTAAAACACTTAAAAATGTAAGAATGTTTGCTTGTGTGTGTGTGTGTGTGTGTGTGTGTGTGTGTGTGTGTGTGTGTGTGAAGCATAAATTGAACTTTCTAGTCCTTCATCACAGCTTGGTTAGAATGAAACATGCCATTTAGTCATTTACAATACAACAGCAGGGGGCAATGCATCTCTTCATAATACATGTGTTTCCTGTCATTTCCAGGAGCTCAGAGTGACATTGACGTCCGGCGGTATTTAACAGAGCTCATGACGTTCCTCCAGCGTCACGGGACTCTGGTGTCTGCAGATGCTCACGGCTGCTCCTGGGTGTCTGTAGTGTTTGCTGAGCAGGATGATGACATGATGGAATCAACCAAGACTTTGATTGGCTTGTATTTATATCAAAAAAGGTTTGGAAACTATTTTATACATCCTGTTATATGAAACTGTACCCAAAACTGTATCTCTTCCTGCTGAAACGGGTATTTCCAGAGGTAATGATGTACAGCATTGCTGAAATTAAATTTTACTCCAGTACTGCCTGTAAACATAGGCCAGGCCTATTAATATGCACAAAAAGTTTCAAAAGTTTGGATGATTTTTAACAATTTTTTAAAATAAGTCTCTTATGCTCACACTATTTGATCAAAAATACTGTAAAAACAGCAATATTGTGAAATATTATTACAATTTAACTGTTTTTTGTTTGAATATATTATAAACTGTAATTTATTCCTGTGATCAAAGCTGAATTTTCAGTATCATTACTCCAGTCTTCAGTGTCACATGATCCTTCAGAAATCATTCTAATATGATGATTTGCTCCTAATCAGAAATATTTCTGATTATTATCAATGTTGAAAAGTTGTGTATAATTTTTTCAGGATTGTTTGATGAATAGACTAGAGTTCAAAAGAACAGCATTTATTTGAAATAGAAAACTTCTGTAACATTATAGATATTTTTACTGTCACTTTTGATCAATTTATTGCATCCTTGCTTAAAAAAAAGTATTACCTTTTAAAGGTGCCATCGAATTGAAAATTGAATTTACCTCGGCATAGTTGAATAACAAGAGTTCAGTACATGAAAATGACATACAGTGAGTCTCAAACTCCATTGTTTCCTGCTTCTTATGTAAATTTCATTTGTTTAAACGACCTCCGAGGAACAGGCTAATCTCAACATAACACTGACTGTTACGTAACAGTTGGGATCATTAATATGTACGCCCCCAATATTTGCATATGCCAGCTCATGTTCAAGTCATTACATAAGGGCAGCCAGTATTAACGTCTGGATCTGTGCACAGCTGAATCATCAGACTAGGTAAGCAAGCAAGAACAACAGAGAAAAATGGCAGATGGAGCAATAATAACTGACATGATTCATGATATCATGATATTTTCAGTGATATTTGTAAATTGTCTTTCTAAATGTCTCGTTAGCATGTTGCTAATGTACTGTTAAATGTGGTTAAAGTTACCATTGTTTCTAAGTGTATTCACGGAGACAAGACTCGTTATTTTCATTATTAAACACTTGCAGTCTGTATAATTGAATTCTTTATAAATCTCTCCAACAGTGTGTAATGTTAGCTTTAGCCACAGAGCACTATCAAACTCATTCAGAATCAAATGTAAACATCCAAATAAATACTATAATTACGCAATTGGACATGCTGCATAACGAACACTTTGTAAAGATCCATTATGAGGGTTATATTAGCTGTGTGAACTTTGTTTATGCAATGATAGAGTCGAGAGCTCGGGAGGGGGCGGAGAGTGCGAGCAATTAAAGGGGCCGCAGCCTGAATCGGCGCATTTCTAATTATGCCTCAAAATACATTACATCTTGTAAAAAAACGTTTGATGGCACTTTAAAAAAAAAAAAAATCTTACTGATCCCAATTTTTTCTTTCTTTCTTAATAAATGAGGGTCACACTAGATTTTTTTCTCGATGCATACTTAAATTCATGTTTGGTGATATGTGAATTTGTAAATGAAGATGCATTTGTAAAGTATGTTCAGACAAACTTTACATGTTGGTTTGACAAACTCTTGCCTGAAAATTTAAAACACTTTGAATGTTATTATAGATTTTAAAGCTCATTGCATGGTTGATAAGTTGGTAGAGGTAGGTTTTGCAAAAAAGCTTTTTGGAGAAAATTATAGTCAATCTACGGATTTTGGGCAGACAGAGTTGATGTATAGAAAACTGCATAGTGTATGCTGAGAACAGACTTTACCGATCCAGTTGGAAAATATCACGTTTGATATTTTGAGTCAATTTTAGAACAGATATTGTTTTTTATTTGTCAAGTGTCTCATAGCAACATTTTTGAGTTTGTTGCATTCGGAACAACTTGAAAGTCTGGCAGCAGTTGATCTTGAGTTGTTTAGTGTACAATGCCCAATTTTTCTCTGTAACCATTTACAAAGTCGACAAGTGTATGATGCCTAAAGTATATTCCGATTCTAAAAATCACAAAGAGTGTTCCAGCCTTATGTTGTTCATTTCAAGGCAGTTGCTAGGGATTTTTTTGCTAAAGAGTTCTGAGTGGTTGCTTGGTATTAAAAGCAATGACAACGATAATGACACAGAGGAACAATATTGTTGGAATCACTTTCAGAAAGAGTTTTTCCAGTTGATAAATGATAAAAACAAACAGCCAATCAGAATCCATCCAGATTGAGCATTTAAAGTGGCAGACGACAAAACTAAAGTGCGTTCTTATGATAAACAGAAAGTTATTGTGGACACGAATATAGTCATCATTCTTGGGGTAAATGGACCTTTAAAGCTTTAATAGAATACGTTTTAAACAAAATGTTTTATTTATCTATTAATTTGTTAAGGAATAAAAAAAACTTGCTATTGTACAAAAATATAATTTAATGGTGAAAGTTTTTTTCCCCTCATCTTCACAGTTTGAGTTCGTCAGACTCGGGGGTTTGCGACTGGGGCTGTAACCCTCACTGTCATTTCATACTTCTGCTCCGCTCCCTCTCCTTCGACCACACCGTGCTACTTGACTTCCTCATCTCCTCGGAAACGTGTTTCCTGGAATACTGCGTCCGCTACCTGAAGCTTCTCCGTGAGGACTGGACAGGCTTGTGTAAGTCTTGTCGTCATATCGAAGACTGTGATTTGAACCTTGGTGCCACTAGAAGAGGAACTGATCCTTCCGTTCAAACTCGTCCTGCTGTTACAGAGACGCTGCATGTTGTTCCCTGCACTAGATCGCCAACAGGTAATGATGTCTCAGTTCCACGACTGGTTGATTATGGGAGCTCAGATGAATCCGATGATGCAGAAGAGCAAGCTTCTGACAGGAACTCTGGGAATACTGATGTAGGTTCTGGTAGGACAGATGCTGAAGTGGCGCTGGAACAAGTTGAGACTGAATATGCGTCCGAATCTCTGTTAGGTAAAGTGTTTGTGTGTCTTATGGACTTGAGGATGGCGGTAACCAGACTACATAATAGGGATCTTTTCCCCTACAACCCTACCTCACTTCTAAAACTGTTAAACAGCATTGAACCCCAGAGAAACAGGATTAGTTAGTTAGCTTTAACAGGGATAGATTATGACTGATCGAGAATGTCAATCTGTTCAGTTGCTGCAGTGAATAAACACACATCGCTGAACCAAAACTTTATTTTTGCATCAAAATTAATAAGGTATAGAGGGATTTAATAGACTTAATTAAATGAATAAATAATTAAATTATTAAATACAGAATGGAATGTTGCATTAAATAAAAGTACAATGAAGAATTAAAACAAGGTTGTGAAATGTATTCATCTGGTAACACTTTACAATAAGGTTCCATTTGTTAACATGAACTAAATAAAAAATACTTCTAAAGCATTTATCAATCTTAATGTTAATTTAAACATTTACTAATACATTATTAAAATCTGTTAATATTATTTAGCGGACCTGAGGTAACGTGAACTAACAATGAAAAGTTGCATTTTTAGTAATAAGATTAATAAATACTGTGACAAATATATTTATCTTTGTTAGTTAAATCTATTGGGACCTTATTGTAAAGTGTTACCCATTTTTTTTCATGTAAAAAAGATGTGAATGGCATGTTAAATTTAAAAACCTCATAAAATACAAGTTTCATTTTTCATTTCACTTTACATCTTATCTTACAATGCATCATACATATATTTGTCAGGTAAAATAAAAAAGGACATGAAACGCCCTGTGAAATATATACAAATTTCATGCATTTATTTTTTTGTACTTTTATTTATTTATTGCCAGACATATTCAAAAAATGTCATTATACACTACCCGGCATGACCCGCTATTTGGATTTAAATAGGGAAATACTTAAGAGTCTATGAATGGATCATTATTACAGTGATTATTATGTTTCTAGCATGTTATATGTTTGGCAACGGTTCTTTTAACCCTAAAAGATGGAGTGTGCAGCTTTTCATGGCCATATTCCAGGATGAAATGTCAAGATTCATCAGGCTCAAATTGTGAAAGAATTGTTGGGAGGGAGCATGAAGAATCATTTTCACACATGAATTGGGACTGACCTTAACCTCGGTGTAAGTTTTTGGGATGTGCTGGAGGAGACTTTACAGAGTGCTCACCTCTTGCATTGTCAATACAAGATCTTGACCAAAAATTGATGCACTTCTTGATGGAAATAAATGTTGTGATGTTATTTCCATCAAGAGGTGCATCAATTTCCGGTCAAGATTTGTATTGACAATGCAAGAGGTGAGCACTCTGTAAAGTCTCCTCCAGCACATCCCAAAAACTTACACCGAGGTTAAGGTCAGTCCCAATTCATGTGTGAAAATGATTCTTCATGCTCCCTCCCAACAATTCTTTCACAATTTGAGCCTGATGAATCTTGACATTTCATCCTGAATTATGACCATGATGTGTCTTCCTATATGAAAAGCTGCACACTCAATCTTTAAGGGTTAGAAGAACCGTTGCCAAATATAAAACATGCTAGAAACATAATAATCCCTGTAAAAATGATCCAATCATAGATTAAGTATTTGCCTATTAAAATTCAAATAGTGACTGTTTGTTTGTTTTGTGATGGTTGTTCATGAGTCTCTTGTTTGTCCTGAGCAGTTAAACTGAGCTCTGTTCTTCAGAAAAATCCTCCAGCTCCTGCAGATTCATCAGTTTTCGAGGATTTTTTGCATATTTGAACCCTTTCCAGCAGTGACTGTAGGATTTTGAGATCTGTGTTTTCACACTGAGGACAACTGAGGGACTCAAACACAACTATTAAAAAAGGTTCAAACATTCACTGATGCTCCAGAAGGAAACACGATGCATTAAGAGCTGGGGGGTGAAAACTTTTTGAATTTAAAGATCAAAGTAAATTGTACTTAATTTGTCTTTCGGGAAACATGGAAGTATCTTCTGTTGCTTCCGAAGGGCAGTACTAAATGAAAAAAAAAAAAAAAAATCAACAAAATAAGAAAAATTTGGACTTCTTCATCCTGTTCAAAAGTTTACACCCCTCTGCTCTTAATGCGTCGTGTTTCCTTCTGGAGCATCAGTGAATGTTTGAACCTTTTTTAATAGTTGTGTTTGAGTCCCTCAGTTGTCCTCAGTGTGAAAACACAGATCTCAAAATCCTACAGTCACTGCTGGAAAGGGTTCAAATACGCAAAAGATGCTTGAAATCTGACGAATCTGCAGGAGCTGGAGGATTTTTCTGAAGAACAGAGCTCAGTTTAACTGCTCAGGACAAACAAGAGACTCAAGAACAACCATCACAAAACATAAAAACAGTCGTGGATCATCAGGTAACCACACACAGTATTGAGAATCAGTGGTTCCCAAACTTTTGAACGGGATTATTTTAATAAATTCAGCTACTTTTTTGTCTTGTGAACTAAATGTAAACATCTTTTATGTAAAATATCTTACTCAGGACAGTACTAAACAAAAAAATAACATGCATTTTGTATGATTATTCACATTTTCACAGATTCTGCAAGGGGTTCCCAAACTTTCGCATACCACTGTATATGAACTGCAGGTTTATTCCACTGGCTGGGATGGTGGGATTAGGACCAACACCATCATTTAGCATTTAAATTGCATCACTAAGTCCAACTAATGAGAGCAAGTAAATTTCCATCAGTTCTCATGCAAATCTCCAGAATCAACAGCTTCAGAGGGAAAAGCACCACTACAGTACATCTCATAGCTGGTGCTTACATTGATGATTAGGCTTGTTAGATGATTAGACTCAACTTGAATGTTACTAGAGAATGTTAATTAATTAAATTAATTAAAGATCCCAGAGGATAAAACATTTTGGTCTACCTCTTCAATATAAATAAACCTGATTCAATTGTGCAACACTCAAATAATGTCGCTAAACAATATTTAGAACACACAGAAAAACATGGTTTACACTAAAATATGAAGCAGCACAACTGTTTTCAACGTTGATAATAATAAGAAATGTTTCTTTAGCAGCAAATTATGATATTAGAATGATTTCTGAAGGATCATGTGACACTGAAGACTGGAGTAATGATGCTGAAAATTCAGCTTTAATCACAGGAATAAATTAAAATTTAAAATATATTCTAATAGAAAAGTGTTATTTTAAATTGTAATAATATTTCACAACATTACTGTATTTTATCAAATAAATGCAGCCTATTTAGTATTTTTGGTTATAAATGCAGCCTTGGTGAGCATAAAATTTTATGCTCACCAAGGCTGCATTTATAACCAAAAATACTAAATACAAATAATATAATGCTACAAACCAAATGATCAGAGCAAATTAATTTTGCTGCAAATATATCTATTGCTTAGTACAAGCCAAATTAGATTAGAAAAGGGAAAAAGATTAAATATTGGTTCATTTGCAATGTGAACAAACGTGATTTATGTCAACCACAATGTATTGGTTGAGTTTCACCCATTCAAGAGACATTTAAGGACCAGAATTAATTTTTTTCTGTGTCATCATAGTAATCATATTGTTGGATTTATGTAGTTCATGATTAACATACTTTTTTTTTTGTTTACTTTTTATGCACCGATTCTATTACTGTGTTTGGTCACCACTTGATGTCCAATGTAAAGATTGTGTCCTGAAGTAAAAACTGCTAATTCCAGGTAGTGAATGGATGCAAGTACAGGCAGCGTGTTCTGCCGAAACACACCCCATGGCACTGAGTCATTGACTATCTGTAAGTCCTTTTGTCTTATCTGGTTGCGTATATGTTCACGCACTATCTCTCCCTCACCTTGCAGCATTATCAGTTGCACAATGCAAATGAGGTGAGTCCTTAGGGCGCAGTTTTTGTGTGTGCGTGTGTGCATGAGCGAACCCGCAGAATGCCTGTTAACCTACAGAAGGTAAGGAGGGAGGGGAAGAAACAAGCCAATTGCTACTAAGGCAGGGGTGTGACCGCAAAGTACTTCAAACAAAGAGCATTCCCGTGGGTCTTGAGCAGCGGTCCTGTCATGTTACGCACTTTCCCACCGTCAGCAGTGGGACGCAGAGCGAGCGGCGTGAGATTAGACGTTTACCTGAACGCTGTACTGAACCGCTGACAGGAAGCAGAGGTAAGCGTGTGGGTTTTCTTGACCTTGCGTTAATGCAGTGCCACTGGTTGTGACTTGACAAGAACAACTTTTGATCTTGAGTTTTAAATGAGAAAAATTTAGAAAATAAGAGGACTTTTATGTAAGATGTTTGGAAAGTGTCTCAAATGAAAAGTAGAGCTTGTGGAAACCTGCCTGTTCAAGAGCTTTTTGGGTTTTAAGACTGGAAGTAAGTGTTAAACCCAGGTTTTCTGTTGTTTCTATTTTTTTTATTTTGGCATTTTGAGAAGCTTCAGGTTTCATCTGCTCGTATTAAATTCTTTCTTCTTGCTTTCTCCCGAAATCTCTTGTGGTTGGCTTGGCACTAATCAAAATGTGATTAGAAAATTCTTGACCAGATTTAATCTGTGAAAAGACGCCCCTTATGAAAGATCTAAATAACTGGCCAAAGTAGAGGATATAAAATCTTTGAACTTTAGCAATTGCAACCCCATCATGGTGTCTTTTTATTTTTGTGTTTTACAAATGACAACTGCATTTTAAGTTGGGTTGTAATGCTAAAGTTTGAAATTTTTTATAAGCTTAAGTTAGTCGGTTCTTGAATTTGAACTATTCAGTTAATCTATCCTAGTTTCTTGTTATCACAAATAGCTAACAAAGAAGATAGTGGCTTTGTGATAGTGTATCATTAGAGTTGTGTGTGGCAGTAATGGGGTTGAAGGGACTGATGATGATGATAATCCTGTGTGATCTGTACATGTGGACATGGCTTTGTTTACTCAGCGTCTTGTTCAAACAGACTCTGAGCTCTTTGTTGTGTTCAGTTGACATGGTTTTCTGGTCATTCTCTTTGGTCATAGTACAGTCATGGAGAAAGACTGCCATTGATTGCCTGATCGAAGCCAAAACAATAAAAAGGAACAATTATATTATGGTTAAAGGAATGAGCAGATACATTAAAAGATCATCAGACTCCAAAGGTCAGCCATTAGATATGAGTTCAATAGTTTGGGTCGTTTTGAAACAGCATTTATTCGAATTAGAGTTCTTTTGTAACATTATACATTTCTTTACTGTCAATTTTGAACAGTTTAATGTGTGCATGCTTATTAAAAGTATTAATTTCTTTAAAAAAAATCTGACTTCAAACTTTTGAACAGTAGTGTACATGTATACTATTTTTATAATCGATCATTTTAAATGCTACATCTGTTGTCTGATAACTTCCAAACATCAGCCAAATAATTGCCCTTGCTGATAAATCGACATTTATTTCCAAGTCCAAAGCGGATAAACTAAAGTATCACAGTTTTATCTAAAATATGTCTGCCAATAACATCAGTGTGTCCACCATCTTGGAACAGTCAACGTGAATCTGCTGAGATTTATATTCCCGAAGAAATGGGATATCCTTTCAGAGGTGAGAGTGTGTTGGTTTCTGTTTTTATATGTACTAACATAATGTTACAGGTTTTGATGCTATTGTACCTTTTTAATGACTTGTTAGCTGATGCCTTCATCTTGTTTTATTGTGCTGAATATATATATATTGTGCAGATATAGATACTCATATGGTCACCATGATTTTGCCAAGTAAGACATGTTCCTGGATCAACATATTTGTCAATTCTGGAACAACATTCCAATCAACCAATCAGATTTGTGGGACAGTTTACCGTTTATGACAAGTTTAGGCTTGCAACCAGGGTTAGGTGCTTCTACATCAATGTTATTCACCTATCTTTCCCCTCTGATTTTTAGGGATAAGTTATGGGTAGGATTAGGTTTAGGGGTAGGAATAGGGTTGAGACTAAATTTCGAATTTCTTACTTGGCAAAATCACGGTGACCATATTCATACACAGTTAACTTTCTCTCGAATGTTCACGGACCAGTGTTTTAAATGTTCCAATATGGCGGACAGCTTATATAGCAGCCCATTGGAACAGCCACTAATGAAGCGTGTGTGTGTATTATATATATATATATATATATATATATATATATATATATATATATATATATCAGTACAGTCCAAAAGTTTGGAACCACTAAGATTTTTTTTTGTTTTTAAAGAAGTTTCGTCTGCTCACCAAGGTTACATTTATTTAATTAAAAATACAGTAAAAAACAGTAATATTGTGAAATATTATTACAATTTAAAATAACTTTGTACTATTTAAATATATTTGACAAAGTAATTTATTCCTGTGTTGGAAAAGCTGAATTTTCAGTATCGTTACTCCAGTCTTCAGTGTCACATGATCCTTCAGAAATCATTCTAATATGATGATGAAACTTCTTTTAAAAACATTAAAAATCTTAGTGGTTCCAAACTTTTGGACTGTACCAAGCCAATCAATGTTAACCCAGGATTTACAGTGCAGTTTAATATCTCAAAACCTGATACCCAGGATTAATTACTAACCCAGTCTGGACAGTGTGAAACTTCAACTAAAATAACCCAGGATTACGTTATAGTTCAATAATTAGTCTGTGCATACTTTCACTTGTGATAGCCTCATTAATATTTCCTTCTAGCACAGCTTCAGTGTATCACAACTAATACTTAGACGGTATTAACTTGGGTGTGAGGTGTGATTACGCATGGTGTAATTCACTAAATGGATCTGAACTTTAATTCACACCAGCTCAACTTGTATTCCCAGATCAGGTGGCTTCTCAGGTGTGTGTAGGTACATTAGCGTGTAATTTTTGCCTCGAGTCAACGTCGACCCTATTAAACACTGTTTTCAGTAGAAGCAGAGCTGTTTTACAGTAAACAAATTAGACAAGTCCTTTGCTAGAGCTCAAAAACTGGATTATCAGAATCTGCACAGTTATAGCCTATATATATATATATATATATATATATATATATATATATATATATATATATATATATATATATATATATATATATATATATATATATATATATATATATAACAAGAGCTACAGACTCTCAACCATTTTAACACATACTTTCATGAAAGTCTCTACATAATTTTATAATTGACCTTTTATTGTGTGGCATTATCAAAATTCTGCTTTCATCACGTTTGTTGTAGGTGTAGATGGATGCAGGAGAGTACTGTAAAATATTAATAATGAAAATAACAATCTGTTTTGGTTTATGGCATAAATCCAGTGCTGAATAAGCCTGATTTCATCATGACTGCTTCTTTAAAGGCTATATCTAACTCTAAAATTACTCATTTATTTCTTGATTTAAATTATATATTCAGCACACAAATGTTTATCATACTTTTGCAATGAAAATATTTTATTTCATTTTATGACATTATTATTTTATTATTATGCTAGTATTACCCTCCTTTTTTTGTTGTTATTGGATTTTGGCGTTTTTTTCCTTAATAAAAACTTGAACCTCCAATTTCCAAATATCTCCTATTTCATTTCCAAAATCTTCTCTCATATCTCTCTTTAAAAAATAATAGAAAAATCTTTTCTTGTAAGGTTCTACAGTCACATATTTATGAGTGCCCAATTAAACTTTTATGCTGTATGCTACAATGAAATGTTGTTTTAATTAATTCAGTACTTACAGTAGGATACAGTAGGTATCAATAATAATAATAATAATAAATAAATAAAACATTATGAAACTTGATGCACTGATGTATCATGAACATTAATTAAGTGCCTATAGAAAGTCACCATACCCTGTGAAAATCTTTACCTTTTATCACATTACACCCTGGAAAATAAAAATAAATAAATAAATAATAATAAAAAAAAAATCTGTTTTGAAATGTATGTACACATTATAACCATCAAAGTGAAAATAAAAGTGAGGATTATTAAAAATTAATGACATGGTTTGGTAAAGTGTAGTGGTTTTGATTACTTCAGAATGAAACCAGCTGTTTCTTGAAGATTCTGTTAGTAGTGAATACTGCAAAGAATTCACCATGGTTGGGAAAGTGCTTTCAAAAGGCCTCCAGGATAGAGTTGTAGAAAGGCACAAGTTAGGAGAAGGCTACAAAAACATTTCGAAGGCTTTAGTTCTCCCTCTGAGTACTGTTCAGAGCATCATTAAGAAGTGGAAAGCGTATGGCACCACCAACACATTGCCTAGTTTAGGCCGTCCGTCCAAACTGAATGACCGAGCCAGGAGGACATTGATCAGAGAAGCTACCAAGAGGCCAAAGGCAACTTTGAAGGACGTACAAGTCTTTATGGCTGGGACTGGTCGATCTGTGCATGTGACAACAACCTCACAAGCTTTACACAAAGCTGGCTTGTATGGCATGGTGGCAAGAAAGAAGCCTTTCCTGAAAAAGTGCCACACCCATTCTCGTTTGCGCTATGCAAAAACACACCTGGAAGACTCTGATGCCATCTGGCAAAAGGTGCTATACTCTGATGAGACCAAAATTGACCTTTTTGGACTGAACTCCAAGCGCTATGTTTGGTGAAAAGCAAACACAGCACACCACCCAAAACACACCATTCTTACTGTGAAGCATGATGAGGGCAGCATTATATTGTGGGGGTGTTTCTCTTCAGCAGGGAGTGGGTGATTAGTCAGGACAGAAAGGAAAAATGGATCCTGCTAAGTACATCCAAATTCTTGAGGAAAACCTGCGTCCCTCTGCTAGACAGCTGGAGATGGGCAGGTCACATGACAATGACATACCGCCAAAAGAACAATATAATGGCTTAAGGATAGGAAGGTGAATGTCCTTGAGTGGCCAAGTCAGAGCACTGACTGAAATCCAATAGAAATCTGTGGATGGACTTGAAGAGAGAAGTCCATTGCTGCTCACCACAGAATTTGACTGAACTTGAGCAATTCTGCAAAGAAGAATGAGCAAATAGTCCCCAATCTAGGTGTGCAAAGCTAGTACAGACAAATCCAAAAAGATGAATGGCTGTAATTAAAGCAAAATGTGTCTTTACGAGGTATTAATCAGGGGAATGACGACTTTTCCAAACCCTGTTATTCTAGTTTTTCAGGGTTTTTTGTTATTATTAATTTTCAGAACTGTTGCTTATTTCTTTCCTTTTTTGTTGTAAGGCAAAATGTAAATAAACCTGGATTTATATATATATATTATATATATATATATATTATAATTTTTTTTTTTTTTGGAATGGGTTTTGATTATCAATCTGTACGACAAATAAATTATTTCAAAGGGGTATGATGATTTTCTATAGGCACTGTATGTATTAAGAGTGTGAATGGTGTCAATTTTGATTTCATGTTAAATACACTCTCACTTTCTCCACGAATGAATTCAGTATTCAGAGTGTGGGCTGAAAACAGTTTATTTGTAATATGTGATACATGCAGTCTCTCTAACTGTGCTTGTCATCTGCTGTGTTCAACAGATCATGGTCATGATTGGTATGATTGGCGAGTGGTTGTGGTGGGACCGGCTATGGCTGCCGGGGAACCTCACGTGGGCCGATCTCAAAGACGAGGAAGGGCTCGTCTATGCCAGAGTTTCCCACCTCTACGTCACTGTGCCGTATGCTTTAGTCTTCCTGCTAGTCAGATACTTGTTTGAAAGGTGAGCTGGTTGTGGAATTTCTATGATTATGTTGCAGGAAATGGAAATTTAAATGGAAATTTGATCGAAATTTGATCGGGTGTATATTTCAACGGACAGTGTGAGAATTTGTAAAT
This sequence comes from Chanodichthys erythropterus, assembly GCF_024489055.1. NCBI lineage: Eukaryota > Metazoa > Chordata > Actinopteri > Cypriniformes > Xenocyprididae > Chanodichthys > Chanodichthys erythropterus. The sequence goes on along the minus strand of NC_090231.1, from coordinate 7,938,672 downwards.
GATCCACTTTTGCAACAGATATGACATGAGTAACTTTTCAAGCTAAAAAGATCATTTTAAAGTAAAGCTACCCATTTGAAGTAGTTAGCTACACTATAAGCTGACAAAAAATAGCCTACTGACATTTCTTTATAATATATAATGATGGTTTTTGGCATACCTAAATACAAGATACAGGGTGCGGCGTCTCAGTCAGCTCCGTAACTCCCTTCCCAACGATATGGCAATGTTCTTGATGTATATCTGAAGCACAGATATCTTTCTGACATTAATTGTTTGTTATTTAAAAGTATATTATGATAAATACTTTGATTGTTACATATCCCGCAACACTATAAATGTTAGCTAAATTAAAGGATTAGTCCACTTTCAAATAAAATGTTCCTGATAATTTACTCACCCCCATATCATCCAAGATGTTTATGTCTTTCTTTCTTCAGTCGAAAAGAAATTAAGGTTTTTGATGAAAACATTCCAGGATTTTTCTCCTTACAGTGGACTTCAATGGAGCCCAAACAGTTGAAGGTCAAAATTACAGTTTCAGTGCTGCTTCAAAGGGCTTTAAACGATACCAGACAAGGAATAAGGGTGTTATCTAGCGAAACGATTGGTCATTTTTGAAAAAAATACAACTGAATATGCTTTATAAACACAAATGATCGCCTTGCACGTATTCTTCAAAAAGCTTACGCTGTATGTCCTACACCTTTCCTATTCTACTTACAGAACAAATGCAGCGCCAGTTTAGTTCCCCGATACTTCACTCGTACTGCGTATGGGGAAAGGTCTCCCTTTTTCCCCACTGCTGAAGCCTTTTTCAATAACGCAGTGTAACTGCATCGTCATTGGTTCACTCATAGACAAGTTGTTGAACCAATGACGACGCGGCATAGCTGCGCGGCCTATGGCGACAAAGCGCTATAGGGGTTACAGTATAGGGGTTATGGGCTATATAAGCAGGCGTTTCGCCATAGGATTTCATTGTTTTCTCCTTCAGCGACGACTTCTCATCTCTTCGCTGATCTCCGCCTGAAGCCGAAGAAGCTCGCCGCCTTCCTGACAGCTCTCGCCGCCGTCTGAAGAGGCTCCCGCAGCGGACTCGCCTGGACTCGCCGGACAAGGACAGCGCCGGCGCCCTCACTGACTGCAGCCTCAGCGCCGTCGTTGAGCCGCCGCCTCCCGCTTCCCGCTCCCGGCCGCTTCCTGTGCGTCCCCTGCCGCCATCCGGCGCGCCGCCTGAGGGCTTCACCCGCGGCTTAAACGCCGCTCTAAAAGAGCAAATTTCAGCGGTTTTTACCGCTCCTAAAAGAGCTTCCGCGGCCCTCGCCGCTCTACAAAGAGCCACCCAACTGCCGTTTTCACGGCACCGGCGTCTCACGATGCCCCGTCACTGTGCTACGTGCAGGGCCCCTCTGCACGATAGCGACGGTCACGCCGAGTGCGTCGCCTGCCTGGGCAAGCCCCATGCAGACGGCGCGCTTGCTGGAGACTCATGCCCGCACTGCGAGCGCATGAGTCTCAGTTCCCTGCGCTCGCGGGTCGCCTTCTTCACGGAGGGCGATCTCGCCGCTCGCGCCCTCCCGTCCTCCTCCTCCTGCGAACCGGCGAGGAAGAGACAGCGGGGTAGAGCGACTCAGCGCCCGGAGTTAGACGAGCTCACGCCGGCCCAGCCCCCGCGTGCCTCGCTTTCTGCTCCGAGGGAACCCTCACCTGTCCTGTTCTCCCGCCCTGAGCAGCGTCCCTCTGCTGAAGCAAGTGACCTCGTCTCATTTGGTGGAACAGACGACGAGCAGGATGACTCCATGTCACTTGCAGCTTCCGAAGGGGAAGGATGGGCTGGCGAGCCGGAAGACACCGCCCCCCCGCCTCCCTTGGAGCCCGTTGAGCATGGCCAGGGCATGGATGCCGAGCTTTTCCGCGTCCTGTCCAGAGCCGTGGAAGAGCTGGACCTCGAATGGGCCCCTCCAGAGGAGCCATCTCGCAGCCGCCTGGACGAATGGTTCCTGCCAGGCCGCCGCCTAGCACCTCGCCAGCGCTCAGCGCCCTTTTTTCCCGAGGTCCACGAGGAGCTCACGAAGTCGTGGCGCGCTCCGTATTCCGCCCGCCTTCACACAACGCACCGCTCCGCCCTTACTGCCGTCGACGGCGCCGAAGAAAAGGGTTACGAGCACCTGCCACCCCTAGACGAAGCGGTGGCTGCTCACCTCTGCCCTCCCGCGGCTGTGGGATGGAAGACTAAGAGGGCCCTTCCTTCCAAGCCCTGTCGGACCACCTCTACTCTGGCTGGACGGGCTTACACCTCGGCGGGCCAGGCTGCCTCCGCGCTCCATACTATGGCCATATTTCAAGTTTTCCGGGCCAAACTTCTCCGCTCCCTGGACGAGTCTGGAATTGACGCGCCGGCTTTCAAGGATCTTCGCAGCGCCACCGATCTTGCCCTGCGAGCCACGAAGGCCATGGCCCAGGCCATCGGGCGTTCCATGGCCAGCCTGGTAGTTTTAGAGCGCCACCTGTGGCTCAACCTAATGGAGATCAAGGACCTAGACAAGACGGCCTTCTTGGATGCCCCGGTCTCTCCCTCTGGTCTTTTCGGGCCTGCAGTGGACGGCTTTACTGAGTGCTTTACTGCTGCGCAGAAATCGTCTCAGGCTATGAGACATTTCTTGCCGAAGCGCTCCAGCTCTGCTTCTGCGTCCAGCCGCCCCAGGACTGCGCCGGCTCAGCAGAACAAGCCAGCCCCACCCGCAACACAGGCGGCGCCACCCCAGGAGCATCGTCAGCGCTCACGCCATCCGAAGCGCCCTCCCTTCCCGAGACGCCAGGGACCCCGGCCCAAGATTGTGCTGGACCCGGTGCCTCCGAAGTCGTCCTGATTCGTCAGGAAGGAAGAGGATGGGGGATCGTCCCGTTGCGACCGGACAGCCCCAAAAGCTCCCACGAGTAATTTCCCCTCCGCCTCATTTAATTCCGGGCGTGGGAAACATGCTCCAAGTGATAGATGGGCCCACTCCTGTTGCGCCCACCCCAAATGCCGTTTTCACGGCGAACAATATTTTACCTCACCTCAAAAAGAGCTAATTTCCTCTTCCACCCCTCTCGGTGTACGACCCCCTCAACGGCGGTCCGTCATCCAATGTCATTCAACCCCTCGCCACTCAGGCCGAGGCCTGGAGGGCCATCCCCGATGTGTCGGATTGGGTTATGGGGATCGTAACCCAGGGCTACTCGCTCCAGTTTGCAAGACGGCCCCCTCGCTTCGGCGGGGTGCTTCAAACCTCGGTCAATCCAGACGACGCACATGTCCTCCGGGCTGAAGTTATGACATTGCTAAAGAAGGGAGCTGTGGAAATAGTTTCCCCGACAGAGAGCGAGTCAGGCTCTTACAGCCGTTACTTTCTGGTCCCCAAGAAGGATAGTGGTCTCAGACCCATTCTAGATCTCAGACTTTTGAATCACTCCCTCATGAGACGGAAGTTCAAAATGTTGACGCTGAATCAGATCCTCGCGCACATTTGCCCCGAGGACTGGTTCTGCTCGCTGGACCTGAAGGATGCGTACTTTCACATCCAGATAGCTCCCCGTCACAGATGATTCTTGAGATTCGCATACGAGGGGGTGGCATACCAATATACGGTCCTGCCCTTTGGGCTGTCTCTGGCTCCTCGCACTTTCACCAAGTGCATGGACGCGGCGCTTTCCCCTCTGAGGCAGATGGGAATCCGGGTACTGAATTATCTCGACGACTGGCTCATCCTAGCCCGTTCGCGAGTCAAGCTGGAACACCACAGATCCGTGCTCCTCAGCCATTTACAATGTCTGGGTCTCAGGGTCAACCTAACCAAGAGCTCGCTGTGCCCAACCCAGCGAATTTCGTTTCTGGGGGCAGTTTTCGACTCAGTCCGTATGTCGGCAGTAGTCTCGCCGGAGCGTGCTCTAGCGATTCAGCAGCTCACGGCCTCTATCAAGAACAAAGCCTGTCTCCCTCTGAAGTTTTTCCAGAGGCTACTAGGGCTGATGGCTTCCGCCTCCCCGGTGCGGCAGCTCGGCCTTCTTCGGATGTGGCCTCTTCAGTACTGGTTGAAGTTCCGGGTTCCTCCCAGCGCCTGGCGGCACGGCCGCTTATGTCTCAAGGTCAATCAGGCCTGTCTTCTAGCCCTGAAACCTTGGATGGACCCCACGTGGTTCAAGCGCGGAGTGCCCTTACAGGCGGTCTCACGAAGGACGGTGCTCTCAACAGACGCTTCCAACTCGGGTTGGGGCGCTGTGTGCGAGGGCAGACTGGCCTTCGGCTCGTGGAGTCACGAGGAAAGCCATCTTCACATCAACTGCCTAGAGATGCTAGCAGTGATGAAGGCCCTGCAGTCTTTTCAGACTCACTTGACAGGACGTCATGTTCTAGTTCGGTCAGACAGTATGACGGTGGTGTCAAACTTAAACCACCAGGGTGGTCTCTCGTCCAGCCGCTTATGCGCTCTGGCGAAACGTCTCCTGGAATGGGCTCATCCGAGGCTTCAGTCGCTCAGAGCGACTCATGTTCCTGGCAGGAACAATCTGGGCGCAGACATGTTGTCACGGAGCAATATCCCCTCCGACGAGTGGATGCTCCACCCCCAAGTAGTCCTCAAGATTTGGGATTTCTTCGGGAGGGCAGAGATAGACCTGTTCGCCTCAGAAGACAACTCTCATTGCCCAACATTCTTCTCGAAGGAAGTCGATGCTCTGGCCCATACATGGCCCAGCACGCTCCTTTACGCCTTTCCTCCGATCGCACTGATCCCTCAGGTTATCAGGCGCATCATAGAAGACCGACACAGAGTCCTTCTGGTAGCCCCACTCTGGAGGAACCAGGTTTGGTCCTCGGAGCTGTTCAGGCTCTCCCTGAGAGCCCCGTGGCCTATTCCCCTGAGACGGGACCTCCTCTCTCAGGTAAACAGAATGATCTGGCACCCACAGCCGGAGCTTTGGGCTCTGCATCTCTGGTCCCTCGATGGGCGCCGTCCAGCCTCCCCGGGGACGTTCTAAATACCATTTCTCAGGCTAGAGCTCCGTCCACGAGACGCCTCTACGACCAGAAATGGGCGGTCTTTTGTTGATTGGTGTTCCTCACGCAACATAGACCCCGTGGAAAGTGACGTATCCTCCATACTGTCCTTCCTCCAAGAACGCTTAGAAATGGGGCGCACCCCTTATACTCTTAAGGTTTACGTAGCAGCTATTGCAGCTTTCCATGCTCCCATTGCTGGCCAATCAGTGGGACGTAACGGCCTTGTGATCCGTTTCCTGAGGGGCGCTAGGCGATTGAATCCTCCTCGCCCCCTCACCGTTCCCACTTGGGACCTCTCTCTGGTCCTCAGAGCCTTAAAGGGACCCCCCTTTGAGCCAATGGATTCAGCCGATCTCAGACCCTTAACGCTGAAGACCGCTCTGCTACTAGCACTAGCATCGGTTAAGCGCGTTGACGATTTGCAGGCCCTCTCTGTGAGCCCTGCATGCCTCAAATTTGGGCCAGGAGACTCGAAGGTTGTTCTCAAACCTAGGCATGGCTACGTTCCTAAGGTGCTCTAAACCCCGTTTAGAGCTCAGGTCATTTCGCTCTCTGCTCTTCCTCCCTCGGCGGACGAACGAGAGCTGGAGCTACTCTGCCCAGTTAGGGCATTGAGGACCTATGTGCAGCGATCGCAGCCTTTCAGGCAGTCAGATCAGCTCTTTGTCTGTTTTGGTGGCCGCACCAAGGGGTCTCCGGTCTCAAAACAGCGCCTCTCCCGTTGGATAGTGGACGCTATTAACCTGTGCTACTCCTCACTGGGTGCAGACTGCCCCATAGGAGTCAGGGCCCACTCCACTAGAGGAATGGCTTCCTCGTGGGCTTGGTCCAACGGAGTTTCCATTCAGGACATCTGTGAGGCGGCCGGCTGGTCTTCGCCGTCCACTTTTGTTAGGTTCTATCATCTCGATGTCCCGACCTTGCAAGCTCGGGTTCTTTCAGTGTGATTTAGCGGCCTCTAGTGAGTTCCACCTCACACAACCCCAGGAATTATTTCCTTAAAGTGTAACCAAAGGGTTCGATCAAGGCTTTGCCTTCTCGCTTGTTTTCTTGGACCCCCTTCCATGTGTCCAAATTCAGGCTGTATCGTTCCCAGCCATGGCACGGCGTGGTTGAATTCGTTCCCCATACGCAGTACGAGTGAAGTATCGAAAGGGAACGTACTCGGTTACTAACGTAACCTCGGTTCCCTGAGATACGGAACGAGTACTGCGTCACTTGCCGTGCCACAAGGCTGCGGCTTCAGGGTCGTCGCTTCAGTCGATTACACTGAAATCCTATGGCGAAACGTCTGCTTATATAGCCCGTAACCCCGCCCATTTCGGCGGGAATATTCGCGCACTTTGTCGCCATAGGCCGCGCAGCTATGCCGCGTCGTCATTGGTTCAACAACTTGTCTATGAGTGAACCAATGACGATGCAGTTACACTGCGTTATTGAAAAAGGCTTCAGCAGCGGGAAAAAAGGGAGACCTTTCCCCATACGCAGTACTCGTTCCGTATCTCAGGGAACCGAGGTTACGTTGGTAACCGAGTACGTTTTTTTCTGTAAGTAGAATAGGGAAGGCGTAGGACATACAGCATAAACTTTTTGAAGAATACGGAAAGCAGAAGCACGTGCAAGGCAATCATTTGTGTTTATAAAGCATATACAGTTGTATTTTTTTCAAAAATGGCTGATCGTTTCACTAGATAAGACCCTTATTCCTCGTCTGGTATCGTTTAAAGCCCTTTGAAGCTGCACTGAAACTGTAATTTTGACCTTCAACCGTTTGGGCTCCATTGAAGTCCACTATAAGGAGAATAATCCTGGAATGTTTTCATCAAAAACCTTAATTTCTTTTTGACTGAAGAAAGAAAGACATGCACATCTTGGATGACATGGGGGTGAGTGAATAATCAGGAAAATTTTATTTGAAAGTGAACTAATCCTTTATGTTCATTACCCATCCTAGCAATGTATGTTTATGCTGAAATATAATTAAATAATGGTTAGTTAGTTAGTTTGTTTGTTTGTTTAAAAAAAAACATCTGTCGCATGTCATTATGTGTAGTGAGTTGGCTCACGTGATTTACAGTATGTTTCATACTTCAGAATTTTCGGTAAGGAAATATGTGCATTCAAGGTGCATTGTGGGACTTTTTAGGGAGAGAACATTTCAGTGCACTGGGAGGATTTTATGTTTGAGACCGCCCTTAAAATGGCCAACTCCCTGATCAGTGCCGATTACTGAACTAGGGAGCTGATTGAGACGCACCCACAGAGTTGTAAACACTATTACCTAGGCCTACACTAAATCACAACTAAATATTTAACAAAACATTTCAGTATGAAAAAGACCTAAAAACAGCTATGAAAAATACATACACAACAAAAATGCTTAAACCGGCATTTGCTATTTTTCTCATCTCTCAGTCTGGTCAGGCTGAACTATTGGATGGCTTTAGAGTGATTTTGTCCATTTTTCAACTGGTCAGGCTTTGATATTCAACATAAACTAGCTAGAATTTTTGTCACGGTAGAGTTTTGTTGTGCAATACTGGTAGTCTGCAACTAAAAAGTACTGTTTTGCATTGATTCCTCAAGTTTTGAATATGATTCATATGAAGGAAAAAAAAATCATCATCAAAAAAATCATCATCATTGATTATTCATGTTTGGAACATAATGCCAGCATATACTTAATAAAAAATATCAGTGGTTTAATTCTACTAATGTCTGTCTGATTAGGTTAATAGCGACACCGCTTGCAGCTTTGCTTGGCGTTTCAGAGAAGACCAGATACAAAGTGGAGCGCAATGCTGTTCTTGAACATTATTTCGTTACAAAGTCAAAAAACCCAGGACAGGTAACGTCTTCTCCTCTCACTTAACAACATATCATTCTGAACTTCAGATCCTCATCAGGTTTAAAGTGGCCTGTGGCTTGATCACGGGGGAGCATCTCTGTTTAAGACATCATTTAAGGCAAGATTCTCTAAAGCTTTTTGAAAACATGAATTGAACTTAGTTCCATCCAGATCACATAATTTATATTCAGGATTTTGTTTTTACCCACCACCTACAGTATAAATATTACATTTTACTATATTTAAGATTTAGATCTAATTGTGGAATTATTAAAGGTGCCCTAGAATGGAAAATTTAATTTACCTTGACATAGTTGAATAACAAGAGTTCAGTACATGGAAATGACATACAGTAAGTCTCACTGTTTCCTCCTTCTTATGTAAATCTCATTTGTTTAAAAGACCTCCGAAGAACAGGCAAATCTCAACATAACACCGACTGTTATGTAACAGTTGGGATCATTAATATGTACACCCCCAATATTTGCATATGCCAGCTCATGTTCAAGGCATTACACAAGGGCAGCCAGTATTAACGTCTGGATCTGTGCACAGCTGAATCATCAGACTAGGTAAGCAAGCAAGGACAACAGCGAAACATGGCAGATGGAGCAATAATAACTGACATGATCCATGATATCATGATATTTTTAGTGATATTTGTAAATTGTCTTTCTAAATGTTTTGTTAGCATGTTGCTAGTGTACTGTTAAATGTGGTTAAAGTTACCATCGTTTCTTACTGTATTCACGGAGACAAGACTGTCGTTATTTTCATTATTAAACACTTGCAGTCTGTATAATTCATAAACACAACTTCACAACTTTATAAATCTCTCCAACAGTGTGTAATGTTAGCTTTAGCCACGGAGCATCATCAAACTCATTCAGAATCAAATGTAAACATCCAAATAAATACCATACTTACGCGATCCGACGATGAAGATTTTGTAAAGATCCATTTGAGGGTTATATTAGCTGTGTGAACTTTGTTTATGCACTGTTTTATAGTCGCGAGCTTGGGGACAGGGAGCGCGAGGATTTAAAGGGGAAGCAGCCTGAATTGGCGCATTTATAATGATGCCCCAAAATAGGCAATTAAAAAAATTAATTTAAAAAAATCTATGGGGTATTTTGATCTGAAACTTCACAGACACATTCAGGGGACACCTTAGACTTATATTACATCTTGTGAAAAAACATTCTAGGGCACCTTTAAAAATATATATATCAGATTTATAAATCAAATTAATTATTAGATTAAATTATCAACCCAGATCAAGTACTTGAGGTTCCTCATCTAATTAAGTAGTTTTGGCTCCTTCAGAAACTGATGCAATGCCTTCATGTAATAGTCTGACTGGATGCATTTAATAAGATTTTTTTTTTCAAGTGTTTATGTAAATCTAGCAAACCTGGATAGTTAGTTTTGTTGTTGTTGTTGTAACATTTGGTAAAATAAAGCCATAATTAGGCTATTACACCACTTTTGATAATAAAAATGACACTTCTCTGCAGAAGATGGTTGCAGTATTTTTTAATGAATTAACAACACACCATATGAACAACATGCTTACCCTTTTGATCTCTTCCATCTCTTATCAGGCAGATATTGATGGCCTGTGTAAAAAATGCAGCTGGTCAAATAGACAAGTGGAGCGCTGGTTCAGGAGGAGACGAAACCAGGACCGCCCTAGTGTTCTGAAAAAGTTCAGAGAGGCCAGGTATGAAATACACACTTACCACATAGCTGTCTGGGATACTTGCAGATCTGTCACTCCACATTAAAGAGCACCAAAACAGTATGTTTTTTTTATTCCAAAGCAAAATATGAAACTTGAGACTTGAGAGATATGACACTTTTTCATGTCAAAAGCAACAAATTGCAAATCATATTGTGAGTTATTGGATGGTTACATATCCTCGCGCTTTTGAGGGTACGAAAAAAGAAAAAGGAAATCCTTGACCTTTCCTAGTGGATATACGGTGTATATCTGCGTATTACGTAGACTACACCACTGTTATATATATATATATATAATAAGCATTTTTATCAAGCTCGTATGTTTATGTTCAGATATTTCACTTTAATGGCAATGAAAAGGACCTATTAATTGCCATTAAAGTGAAATTACTGAACCTAAACAGACAAGCTTGATAAAAATGCTCATTTTAGAAGAAAATTTCACATGGCACTTAGAGGCTTTTGCATCTGAAATCTTCATATATATATTTTATTTTCATAAATAAATCACCAAATTACTCATCAATGAGTCAGAGTAAGCTATAGCCTACAATAATCCAAATAGATGAAAAATGTATTTATTTTTATACAAATTTTTACTGTTTTTATTTTATAAAACAATAACACTTTACAATAAGGTCTCATTTGTTAGCATTAGTTAATCCATTAACTCACATTAACAATGTGCAGTATGTAGGCTACTATTAACCTTTGATAATGTTAGTTAATAAAAATGTTAACAGTCATTTTTTGATCTGAAATATTGAGATTAATATTAGGATAATAAATGCTGCAGAAGTATTGTTAATTCTTAGATTATGTTAACTATATAGTTAATTAATATTAACAAACAAAACCTTTATTTTAAAGCATTACCTGTTAAACACTGTTCCATATGTAATACTCACAATGCACTGCAGTGGTCATTAAGTCTAAACAAGGCCCGAAACCCAAGTGGTTGCTGACTTGTTGTTGTGTGCTTCCACTGTCCGGACTAGTGTTGATTAGTTGTTTTGATCTGAATGTAATCCCTGATCACATGAACATTCCTCTCTGTTGGGTTGTCTCTATAGTTGGCGGATGGTGTTTTATCTGGGGGCGTTCATTGGTGGAATCATAGCCCTGTATGATGTAAGTTTATCCTCTCCATCTTCTCACAGATTTACTTTTAAAATGAACCTGTTAACGTGTTTCCTTCTGCATATCTTAAGTAAGAAATATGTGAAAATTTTGCCTGTTTTCCTGTACTGATGATTGACATGATTAGGACCATTGAAACTGTTCTGTGATCAGCTCTATGATGCCCTCAGGGACTGAGAGATCTAATGTGAGTGAAGCTTCTTACAGATGAGCACTGTGGGAAATACAGATCGATTTGAAACACACTACATAGGCAGCATCATACAAATGCATACACAGCGCCCAGGAGGACACCACTAACGATTGATTAGAAATGATTTAGACAGAATAGAAATTGGTGTTATCATGTTGCTAAGTTAATGACATGATACATAGTTCAGACAAATATTGGGTAAACTAGTTTATTCTTAATTAAACTGAACTCTTTATATTGATTCTTCCTTTTGTTACTGCATGATTTATACATATACTTGCATTCAGATTTAAATATTGCAATGCATGGCAGTGATTCATTCTCAACCATTTTGACTCCAAAGCCCCCCATTATCCACAACAAAACTTTTTTTCAAAATTATTTTAACCCAAGGACACTTATGTTTTCTGGGTAACACTTTAGAATAATGGTCCGTCATTAAAGGTGCCCTAGAATCAAAAATTGAATTTACCTTGGCATAGTTGAATAACAAGAGTTCAGTACATGGAAATGACATACAGTAGCTGTGTCCCAATTCAGAGGCCGCGCACTTCGAAGTGCATGAAAGGGGTGGGGTTTTGGAGAGGTGGGTTGCCAGGTCTGCGCAACAAAACCATCCCAAAAGTAGTGTAATCACAGCACAAGTGTAAAAGTATCCCAATCCCAGACGTGGCAACAATGAGCCGAGTGTCCTTTCATGGCTAGTGGCTGTGTGACAGACAGCTGACAGTTGATGTTTGTGCATTTTAAAGTTTTATGACTTTCTATTGGGTTTTGACATGTTTCACGACAGGACACTGGACCAAAATATACGGTTAAACTATGTAGGCCTAATGTTAGTTTTATATCGTTAGCAAGTTAACATTGTACTCTGTAGCTATTTAAGATGTATTGAAGTCTAAATTTAAAGTACAGTACTTTAGGGTTTTATTCAACTGCACTCCATCTCTGTTTGTATGTTCAAATATTATGGAAGCCTTCGATTGAATCAGTCCTGCAAGTCTCTGAAGCCCATCCAGGTCAAGCAGCTCCACCAGCGTCTCCCTGCTCAGCTGAATGAATATGTACACAAATATGCTTTGTTCTGTTTTATGTACTGTTAAGTGAAAAGTGTTGTTTTCCTTAGTTCTGTTGTAAATAGTTGTAAAAGGTACTTTATGTCGCTATAGAACAATGTATTTGAATGTAAAAACATTTAATTTACATGATGAAAAAATGATTGTATATGTTGTATATGTTTCATGTAAAATTATAAGTTGCATAAAATAAATAAAATGAACAGAACAATTCTATTTACACACATGAACATGCGTAAAAAAATGTAGAACAGAAATTATAGTAACCTGCTCATTTACAAATAAATTACATTACAAATATAACGTATGCATTTCATTTTTAAATTACATCACAAAAATAAGCTGTAAATTAGGCTGTTTCACTGGCAAAGTGACATTTAAATAATATTTATATCGACACATTTTAATGTACCCATTTTGCGCACTGTATTCTGCTCTTGAGAAAAGTGGGGGGAAAGCGGCCTTTGAAGTGCGATTCACCGCGGCGCGAGGAGAGATGACGTAATTCGAGAGTGACTTCAAGTGCGCCCTCTCCGTTTCCCAGTGGAATGAAGCTCCCATCTCAAGACACTTCGCGGTCTACACTATCCCACAATTCATTGCGCGCCGGTGTCGACAGCAGTTCAGGTGTGAATTCACATAAATGTAAGATATGCCCCGTGTTCACCAGTATCTAAATCAAACTGTAATATCCGTGATGTCCAAAACGTCAGTTTTTCATAAATACAATATTAATATTTGTCTCTGAGATGGAGTGCAGTTGAATAAAATCCTAAAGAACTATACTTTGAATTTAGACTTAAATACATTTACAGAGTAAATGTATAAATATTAATGTATTTTCACAGTTAACGTTTCTTTTAACATAAAAAAAAAACAAACAAACAAGGTTTGCAGACGATATAAAACTAACTTAGTTTAACCATACATATTTTGGTCCAGTGTCCCGTCGTGAAGCATGTCAAAACCCAATAGAAAGTCATAAAACTTTAAAATGCACACACAAACATCAACTGTCAGCTGTCTGTCACACAGCCGCTAGCCATGTAAGGACACTCGACTCATTGTTGCCACGTCTGGGATTGGGATACTTTTACACTTGTGCTGTGATTACACTACTTTTGGGATGGTTTTGTTGCGCAGACCTGGCAACCCACCTCTCCAAAACCCCACCCCTTCCATGCACTTCGAAGTGTGCAGCCCCTGAATTGGGACACAGCTAGTGAGTCTCAAACACCATTGCTTCCTCCTTCTTATATAAATCTCATTTGTTTAAAAGACCTCCGAAGAACAGGCGAATCTCAACATAACACCGACTGTTACGTAACAATCAGGATCATTAATATGTACACCCCCAATATTTGCATATGCCAGCCCATGTTCAAGGCATTACACAAGGGCAGGCAGTATTAACGTCTGGATCTGTACAGCTGAATCAAGAACAATAGCGAAAAATGGCAGATGGAGCAATAATAACTGACATGATCCATGATTACATGATATTTTTAGTGATATTTGTGAACTCTCTTTCTAAATGTTTTGTTAGCATGTTGGTAATGTACTGTTAGATGTGGTTAAAGTTACCATCGTTTATTACTGTATTCACGGAGAAAAGAACCGTCGCTATTTTCATTTTTAAACACTTGCAGTCTGTATAATTCATAAACACAACTTCATTCTTTATAAATCTCTCCAACAGTGTGTAATGTTAGCTTTAGCCACGGAGCACTATCAAACTCATTCAGAATCAAATGTAAACATCCAAATAAATACCATACTTACAGGAATCGATGCATGCATGCAGCATGAATGACGAACATCTCATAAAGATCCATTTGAGGGTTATATTAGCTGTGTGAACTTTGTTTATGCACTTTATAACTGCACTTATAGTCGAGAGCTCGGGAGGGCAGGGAGCAAGAGATTTAAAGGGGCCGCGCAGCCTGAATCGGTGCATAGTTAATGATGCCCCAAAATAGGCAGTTAAAAAAAATAATTTAAAAAAATGTATGGGGTATTTTGAGCTGAGACACATTCAGGGGACACCTTACACTTATATTACATCTTGTGCAAAGACGTTCTACGGCACCTTTAATAAGTAACTATGCAGGAAGTAATACAGGACTAATCTACATTAACACTTCAGCTACTTCTATTAACTAATATAGAAACAAACTTATCTAATCAGTAAGTAATATCAAATTTAGAAGATATTTTTTTATTAGCTAATCAATAATAACCTAATGAGATTACCATCATTAATAACTATTAACTAAAGGACAAATTATAAAGAACATTATCATGTGTCTGAGATGTAATCAGTCATAATTTTTACTCTCAACTTGGTCATAAAATGCATCATTAATTACTCAAGTGTTACGTAGTCACTATGCAGGAACTACTAGTGATCAGGACCATTATTTTAAAGTGAAAAACATCTTTTTTACTTTTAAATCATGGTCCAGACCACTAGTAGTTCTTGAAGAATGACTAGGTACTTTAGTAATTAGTGATACATTTTATGACCATGTTGAGAGTAAAAAAGGACAATCTTCAAGAAACACTTTAATGTTGTGATTAGTAATTAATTAGTAATTCTTTATCATTTGTCATAGTTATCTATTAGTTCTTAATGATGCCAATCTCATTCTCTAATTATTGATTAGCTAATAAGGAACTATCTTAGTCCTAAATTTGATATTACTTACTGATTAGTTAAGCTTGTTTCTATATTAGTTAATAGTAGTAGATTAAGTGTTAATGTAGTACTACTCATTAGTCCTGCCTTATAGTTACTTATTAATGACGGACCATTATTCTAAAGTGTTACCGGTTTCTGTAAATTTAAAAAGTAACTGAATCCAAAATGTAAAATATTATGCCATTTCTTGGAAAAACTAGAAAATTGCATATAGATAAAAATGCTCATGGCATTTTAATTTATTGACTTTTCCAGGTCTAGAATCACACTTTTAAATTGAAAGAAAAACAAAAACAGTTGTTGTTCTTGATATTTAATTGTTTTAGTCCTTTTAAAGTTGTTTTTTAAATCATTTAAGTCATCTTGAGGCCCTCTTCTTAGCCCCCTGGTTGAGAACCACTGCATTTTGGGATTGCCTTTGGGAGCAGTCTTTGTGTTGGGATCATCCCATCGATGCCTTAAAATGCTGCCTAAGTAGGCAGCACACTAGGTTTTAGAACACAGTCACATTGCAGCTCTAGTCATAAATACATAAATACACAGCTTTCTCATGTCAGAAAATAAAGTTTAGAGTTTAAACTTTGTTTAGAGGCCATGTTGTCATAGATTTTGCTGCCAGCTGATCAGTATTTTAATTGATTCATCTATTTATTGCAGAAACCCTGGTTTTATAATTTGCGGGAGGTATGGAATGGTTATCCCAAACAGGTAAGTTCCAGACTTCAGATCTTTAATTTGCTTGTATTTATTCCAAGGAATATTTTATTGTTCATATTACTTGCACTAATAAGAGCAGGCGTGAATTTGCTCACTTTGACCTGGCCCCGATAAAGTGTTCACGCAATGCTCAAATTTACGACATGGCTAATAAATAAGGCAGATAATAATGTTCACGCTTGTTCCAAATCAAACATGGCCATATTTAGAAGAAAGATGGTTTGTGTTGGCTCAGCTGAAGAGTTTTTTTGGAACCGTTCACTCGTTAGTTCCAGGTTGTAATCAAAAGAAGAGTGATGTCATCCAGATTGGCACTCAAAACATTGAGTTTCCTAGAATAATCACTCAAAAAAAGCACCCTCTTCAAACTCCCGCTGCATCAAAGCACACTGAATTACATAAAACTCACATTGAGTTGTATCTCGGATCAATCAGAGTCATTTTCCATCATAAAAATGTAATGGTGGTCATACCTTGTTATTGTGCATTTCTCTGAAAGCTTATTGTTGTGTTTTTGCTTCTGCAGTCCATGCTAGAGTCGCAGTATTGGTATTATATTGTGGAGATGAGCTTCTATTTGTCGCTAGTGCTCAGAATAACATTCGATGTCAAACGAAAGGTCAGTATCGTGTGATCTTACTCTGCATGATTATACCCTCAGGATTTTAACTAATTAAAATCTTTCAAATTAAACTTTGAAGTATGTTTTGAGCCTAACCTTTTATCACATGACCTAGAATAAACATCTGGTTATTATTTAAAAAAATAAAAAAATAAACTGAACGCTATTGTAATCTATAATTTAAATCTAAATCGATTTGTTGTTTTTATTTCAGATACAGATCTCATCTACTTCTTTCACTGTCACAGAAAATGATTGTGAACATTTTTTATTTCAGGACTTTAAAGAACAGATCATCCATCATTGGGCCACACTGACACTCTTGGCCTTCTCCTGGTGTGGAAACTACATCCGGGTCGGGACCCTGGTCATGCTTATTCACGATTCTTCAGACATTCTTTTGGAGGTTAATAATATGATTATTTTATTTGATTATTCTTTTTTTTTAGGCTTTTACCACTTTACCTTTTTATTAGGGTTTTATCTTTTTAATGGTGTCTTTAAGAATGTTTAAAAAATAAACATTTCTGTCATTAATTACTCACCCTCATGTTGTTCCACACCTGTAAGACTTTCGTTCATCTTCTGAGCACAAATTAAAAAATTGTTGATGAAATCTGAGAGAAAAAGCAATGAAATTACCACATTCAAGGTCCATAGAAATAATAAAGACATCATTAAAATAGTCAACGTGACTATAGTGGTTCAACCTTAATGTAATGAAGCGATTAGAAAACTAAAACAAAAATAACGACTCTATTCAACAAATTTCCTCTCTACCCTGTCATTCTCCTATGCTGTTTAAGTTGAAGACACATTGCAGTACTTCTGTGTTAACGTCCGAACGCTGGCTTATTATTGGCCGGCTCCTGCGACAGCATCACATATGCGTCGCGCAGGGCCGGATTGGGACTCATTTTCAGCCCTGGAGTTTCATGCCTTAGACCGGCCCACTTTAATTCACGACTGACTATATTAAAATAATGTAATTAAAACCTCAGTATATAAGTCTGCAATAGTGCACTGTTCTCTACAACCTTGTAAATAATTGTATTTTTCAAAAATATCCTCAAATACCATGATAGTACAAATGATAGTACAAAAAATGCTAAAATTTGATATAGAGTTATTTTTATAGTTATAATAATGATTTTTATAATGTGAACCATTGATTAATTCTCTAGCCATCTAGTGGCTGTAGTTAAAAATTCATGTTATTTCAATTTTAATTTCATTAAGCGTTTGCTTTCCAGTAGATGGCAGTAATCGTCCACTAAACCCAGGCACATTTTTAATGTCTATCACTATGAATGAAATTTAGAAATGTAGATTTTTATTAAAGTGGATTTAACGTAAAATTTTGCTATTTTATATAAATGTATATACTTAAATGATTACAAATTGAGGCAAATAAATAACACAAAATACCATAAATCCTACAAAACTGCACAACTTTACAACTTAACTGCAAAATATTACAGTAGGCTATTACGTTTGTATAAAAATTAGTTATGTTAAAAACCCATTTAAGCTAGTTGGACAGAAAAAAATATATTGTTGGCCAATGTGTAATAGCATAGCTAGAAACATAACATAAGTGATAGGCCCTATATTTTATTATTTGCCTACTATTATTACGATATGAGTAATAGCTGCTTTATCTTTTGCATGTTTTCCCCTCTTCCTTTTTATTTATTTACGTTACTTGAATCAGCCTCCGGTGGCTTAGACCTTTTGCCTTACCATAATTTAGCGTTGATTTAGAACTTGTCCCGCTGTCCCTGCAGACGTCACCTCATCCCTTCTTCTCGTATACTTTTGAGTGAGTTGTCTTCTCCGAGCGCACACTCCGAATCCAGGTTAATTTACCCACCGAGTGACATGATGTCATTGACGTTGCATGCAAATGAGCGGTAAAAAACCTGATCGCACATTCGTTTGTTTGTTTTTTCTTGCGCGGGTGCCCCTGCCCCGTGCCGCCCTGGGCCGTCCAGTCCTAAATCCATCACTGAATGGTTTTTAGGAAAAAGTTAGGCTACTCAGCTTAAGGCTGGAATACACTACACGATTTTTGCCCCGATTTTCCCCCCCGATTTATAGTCTGAACAAGTTGACGCTAGTTGACAAAAGTCAGAGCCAGTCTGCAGATTTGAGCCGACAGATTCCATGGAAAATCGCGTAGTATATCATGATCATAGACTCAGCTTCAGATTTTGATTCCATCCAGTCGGGAGGATATCAAACATGTTTGATATTTTGAGCCGATTTTAGAACACACATCAGTGCACTATATGTGTTGTTGTTATATAAATATAGTACACGATACAGTCATACGCTGCCCAAACAATGCAAATCAAGGGTGCAAAGTCAAAAAGATCGAGAAAGAAATGAGACTACTGTACAAAATCGGGTAATAAGGAAAAACTTACCTCATTCAGCGCACGAATCACAAGCTTGGCGCCTGACGAGTAATCATGGTAATCATGTTGAGACACTAAAATATACCGCTTACAGCCGCTAGATGGAGCCGCGCCCGCGAGATCGCACATGACATTCATGAATGAGAAAATGCAGAATCTGCCGTTTTATATTTGTTTGCGGCAGTTTCGTCACACAGGTTGAAAAATACGGAAATTCTTTTTCATAACGCAATAAAAAAATCACTGAAGAATAAGTGGAGCTCCACCATGATAGAAAAATTGCTTCAGTAAGTACTGTTAGCTTTGTCTTGAGAGAGTTAGCAAACCACATTCTGCGGCAAATCCGGATTCGTTCATTATTAAATATGTTAATATTCATCACTATTATACATTTACGCCAGAAGAATTATTAATTATATTACATTAAATGTACATAGCGACTGATTATGATAATTGATTACATTATAGGTAACAACTTGGATATTCATAAAACTACACAATTTACCTCTAACTCCTGTTGTAATCTGTCCATACTGACTGTGTCTACCCACCCCTGTCTATCTCCAAAAGCATTTGCCTCGCATCTTCCACTACTCATCTCTTGCATTTGTTTCGCCTGTCTGTTTGTGTTCCGAACGATTTTAAAGTCTGGTAGTGTATGATGCCCGGCTTTTCTCTGTAATCATTTACAAAGTCGGCAAGTGTATTCGCCTAGTGTTTTAAAAATCTGTTCAGATTTTAAAAATCGTGTAGTGTATTCCAGCCTTTAGTACATGGCCGCGTCCATAGTTTTTAGAGCATCCATATTTCAACCCAGTGCCATGACAACACCGGCCCTCGCGGTCAAATAAACTGACCGTCCCACCGGGAATTCTCCCGGTGCTCCCGATTAGCCAATCCAGGCCTGGCGTCGTGCTGCTCACTTGAAAAGCGTCGGCCAATACTGAGCCGGCATTTGGACATAAACACGGAAGCTGTTCACTGTGTCAACTGCGTAGGAGGGAAGAGGAAAAATTGTTGAATAAAGTGGTTATTTTTGTTTTGTTTTTGCGCACAGAAAGTATTCTCGTCGCTTCATAACATTAAGGCCGTGTGTCCACCAGAGCGTTTTTTCCAGCTGCTAGCGTACTTTTTCAATTGTTTTCAATGGGAGCGCCGCGTTTTTTAAACGCGTAACGAGGCGCTGAGCGTCTTTTTCACGCTCAAGCGCTGAGAGCTCAGCGTTTTTTACTGGTCGCTTCGAGTTGAAGAAGGTTCAACTTTGAGTAAAACGCTGCGCTCATCACTGTCACTTTTTAGCCAGCCGTCCAATCAGAGTGAAGGAGGGGCGGGACAAATACAACTCCGACCAACTGTCACATTCTTGCTGTACAGCGACATCAACAAACAGAAACAAAATGGATGAGAAATTAATATTGCTGGTCTCCGAACATGCATAGCAAGTAATTCCACATTGGCTCTGGTGGACACACGGCCTAAGGTTGAACCACTATAGCCATGTGAACTGTTTTCACAATGTCTTTACTATTTCTCAAGACCTTGAAGGTGGTAATTTCGTTGCTATCTATGGGAGATAAAAAACCCTATTTCGTCAAAAATATCTTAATTTGTGTTCTGAAGATGAACAAAGGTCTTATGGGTGTGGCACGACATGAGGGTGAGTAATTAAGGACAGAATTTTCATTTTTATGTGAACTAAACCTTTTATTAATGTCACAATAGTTTAGCGTCAGTATTAAAGTCAGAAGTTGCCATAGGCTTTTCTTCTCTGTGACGTACATCCGAGTGAAACGGCTTCTGGATCAAGAAAAATGTAGGGTGGGGCTTGATTTTATCCATGGGAATTGATTGAATGGTTGTGGTTTGCTTTTGGTGGATCTCATGTGAGTGACAGGTTGCCCCGCCCTCACGCCAGTAAACACATCATTAGACAAGAGAAGAGATGTCGCCGCAAGAGGGAGGGAAAGATATTTTGATTAAAGATTACAAATGCATGTGAATTAAAATAATAATAATAATGTGCACTGACAAATAATTTATAATAAACACTCCAGTATTCCGCATAACCTGATATTGCTGAGGTCAACATGTTCCTGGGTCAACATTTTTGTTGATCCTGGAGCAACATTCAAATCAACCAATGAGATTTGAGGGACAAGTTTACAGATTATGTCAAGTTTAGGCTTAAAATCATGATTGGTGCTTCTACATCAGTGTTACTCATCTATCATTTCCCTCTGTTTTTTGGGATAACTTATGGGTAGGGTTAGGTTTAGGGGTAGGAATAGGGTTAAGACTAAATTTTCCGACTAGAATGTTGTTCCAGGATCAACAAAATATATTCACCCAGGAACGCATCTAACTCAGCAAAATCAGGACGTGCCCAGTATTCCAGGATTTTGAACAAGATTTTGATTTCATGGTGACTTTAAACAGTGCAAATCGAATGACTGATGTTCTTATTAGTTTCATATGGTTACTGCTCTACAGCTGAAACTGCACCTGTTTGTTTTTGTGTTATTTTTCTGCAGTCCGCCAAGATCTTCAACTATGCTAAATGGGAAAGAACGTGCAATGGCATCTTTGTGGTATTTGCTGTTATCTTCATAGTCACACGACTCATAATCTTTCCATTTTGGTGAGAATTTTATGTGTGACTACTTCCATCTTTGAGTTCTGATAATGAGTCTCAGGTGTAGTTTATATAACAAACAGTATGTGCATTATTTGTTTATTCCTACCGATATTATGAAAGGTTGTAAAAACCTCATTTTTATATTGTCTCATGTATCTTTATTCCAGGATCATTCACTGCACATGGGTTTACCCGCCTGACTATTACCCTCCATTCTTTGGATATTACTTTTTTAACTTCATGCTTGTCATCCTGTTGATGCTCCACATATTCTGGGCCTATCTGATTCTACGTATGGTGAAGATGTTCCTTTTCGGAAGTGTAAGTTGATCTACATTTACATTTGGCAATGATTTATTTGTTTAAATTCACAATAATCATTCATACACATCATTCATACTTTAGTAATAAAGTATACTTAGTAAGTATACTTTTACAATATTTGGTAATTCATTTTGTGTAGATGTATTTTAAATAACCCTGGGTTATTTATTTATCTTCATTTATGCAGTAAATAACATTGATTTGGCAAATAGACTACTGTATGTGATTTGTGTT